>NC_062535.1:5675644-5975644 GCF_022655615.1 Tachysurus fulvidraco
TTGTCATCTATAGTCACAAGCTGTGGGTAGTTTTTGAAAGAATAACGGGCTTGAAAGTGCACTGATGATTGCAGAGATTAATCTGGATGAGGAGCTTCAGCCCTTTTTCAAGCACTTTTACAAGGATTCCCTCTGGTCAGCTTCCACTTCTGCTGTATCAGGCACCACCTCCAGATGGAGACCAAGGACCAAACTGGGAGATGTGCACATTGTCTGCATTGGGATTTGGAGTATGTGAATGGGGATAGAGAAGTCTGGGCTGATCATTTCAGCTTGTTTACCACTGCAACCTGCTCCAAGAAAAATGAATGAATATTTTACATGTTTTCATTCATGGGTTCATTGTATTGTTGACCTTTTAAATCTAAAAGTGACATTGGTCTTCTATATTATTTTGTAATCGAAATGCACCTGTATGACGTGCATTAAATGCAACACCAAGAAGTGTCTGTTAATTTTATGCATAACATTGCATTGTTTTGTTTCCAGAGAATGTGACATTTCTGTTTTTGTTTGCAGGCATGACCAAGAAGGATTGTCCAAAAGAAGAATTTCATCTGTAGGTACTTTTCAGGGTTTTTTGGACAGTAACCATGTTCTGAAAACATTAGCCTCCAAACAGGACTAACAAGTACAGACTTGTACCGCAGAAAGCAGGAATCTGCTCAAATCAGCCTCCATATCTGGCTGACAAGTACAACGACCCAGAAATGTTTCTAAATTATAGTGATTAAAATCTTGTAAATTAGTTTTAGCTTTATATTTGGAACATTTTGTAATTAGAACCTTTCATTTAATTGTAATTGTTTTTAAAAGTATGTCTTGATGATGGTGGTGGTGATGATGATAAGAATAATAACAATAAGAATAATATAATAAGACAATTTAGTTTAACATGAGTTTAAAAGTAACTTTCATAGCATTTGTGCCACTTGTTTTTACAAGGTTCTGTTGTCTTATCTTCAGCAATGAATGCAGACACAAGCCAGAAATTCTGACAAGACGCTCTTATCTTGGGGAATCGTGACATTATATCCAGTTTGTCTGGAATATTTTATAAAGCTTTTTTTAATCTGGTGATCTGAGGTGGATTTACACTCCTGGGTTCCACTGTGATCTGTAATTCATTTTGGTCATATTTTAGTACTCATCTTATAAGACAGATCTTTTAACTGTCCCATGCAGCGCATCTTCCTTTTAGGGCATAACGATGCCTCCTGGAGAATAGAACCCGTGTTCACTTTGCCTATGACCACCTGGCTCCAGCATAACCAAGTGTAAACTTTTCCTTGATTGAGACTTTTTGCATTTAGCAACAACAGACGTTAACTAGTTCTCCTATCTCAGTCAGTTCCGTAATCAGCTTGAGAGTTTCAAAATAAGCTATCACTACTGAGATATCCCTCCTATCTGTCTGTTTAAGTACAACTCGTTTGTTATTAAAATCATCATGTTTATGAACACATCTCCAATCCTGACCCCCAACAGACAGCTGTTTCTATTCATCCAAACAAAACCGGTGTAAGTAGAGATTGACTTGAAGTGTCAGAAGATGATTTTAGTAGGATTGCCAATGAATGAATTATGTACTGCTAGTAACATTGCACATGCTATGTATTGTAGATTGGCTACAGTGATGTGTGGAATTGGGGGGGGGTTGTTTCAAAACAATTATGAATTCTGTGAAAAATCTGACTGACTGCGTCCAATACAGATTCTAAAAGCTCCTCGAACATCTATGAAAGTGTTTGGAAATGAACAGGATGAGAACCAGGTAATTATTATGTAATCATATTTGATCTATTTTATATATTTTCTATAAATTTGATTTTGCCTATTGACCCTTCACCCTCATACATCCCCCCCAGGAGGAGACTAGAACAATCGAAAAACGGCGAAATTCACGAAGAGTCAGTTTTGCTAGTACAAATAATATTCACGTCTTCACAAAGTAAGTTGATCTACACACACGTTTTATTCCAATGCATTGAGAGAGAAATAACGGTGAATATTTGCTGTTAACATTTAGAGACCTCAAGGCTGATCCTGTAATAGCCCCCACCCAAAACATAGTTGGTGAGTATCTTTCTTTTCATTTATCTAAACCCTTCTAAATGTTTTTTAATAGTGTAAGTAAGAAAAAAGCCCTTACCATTTGGTGTTTTATGGCCATTATCTTTTTATTAAGGACTTCTGATGTTATCAACATTTTTGTCAGTGCTAGCTGTACAGAAACTTGACACAGATAGTTTTTATTTGAACAAAAGCAAGTAATGTAAGATCAACCAGGATTGTGGCATAATTGGCCTTCAGTAATTATTTCTCAGCTGGCCAACTGCATCCCCACAGTGAAGCACCATGGTGTTAGCATCGTGCTGTGCTTTTACAGTATAGGGACTCTTGTAATTGGGGACACATGAGTGAGCGATTGAGAGATTTCTGTTCACAAATTACAAGTTGGTAAAAAGTATACATGTTAAATCAGTTATTCCTTATGGTGTTTGTTGTCTATAGTTATATAAAGAAATCTTCCTCTAGTTGGATTTTTTTTTTGTGCCTGGTGGTTCCTTGAGGCTGCTCATCTGTGCTGTTCATCGAGGTTGTATTTCACAGGCAAATAGTAATATCTTCAGTTTAATGCTTGGATGTTGCTTACCTCTGTGACCTCCAAAGCCCGACTGGAGAAACATTCTGTGCTTAGTTTTAACAGCATCACCTTTGTGCCTTTAGAGTTTCTCTTCAAATTTTATTCTCTAACAGCATATGCAGAAAATGTTCATCTAAATTGGGTATTAAATGTCTACTACAACCCGAATTCCAGAAATGTTGACATTTTTTAAAATTGGAATAAAATTAAAACTTAGACTTTCATAGTGCATTCATACTGAATTCCAGAACATGCAAGCTGCCCGTACCGTATGCACTTATGCACGATAACATGGCTTAAGTTAAGATTTAAAGGAGAGCATGTGTTGTTCCTGGCTTTAGCTCACAGCTTCCTCTCTCTGTTCAGACCGGTCTCTTAACTCGCCTCTGCCACAAATGTCGTCTTTATTTATTATTAAGAGCTTCATAATAATCTTTTTTTTTATTCAGTATTCCAAAAACAAATATTGACCCTTGTACTATATCTTGTATAAATGCCCATTGTGCCACATTGTTCATAGCTCATTAATATTATTTAAATATTAACGAGGAACATTGCATTACTTTCGTTCTATGTAACAGGGACCAATGAGGGCCAGAATGAGAGGTAAGTAATTACATCCTCCTCAAGACACAAACCATGTCTTCCAGATTTTATGGTACTTTTCATATTTGCCTCACACCTCTTCACCCCATTTATCTCACATTACCCATTAAATTCCTTAATTTATTTATAGAAAATCTTACTCATGTTGTAGTAATGCTTTATACCAGAGCAATGCTAAATTGACCTGGTTCAGTTTTGTCTCAGTGTGACAGCAGATTGTTCAAGTGATTTGACCTGAAATCTGTGACCTTGTGCAATGAAAGTTTTGCTTTGTGATGGTCAGTCAGTGATTTTGTTGACCAGACATTATACCTCTACGTCTGCATCCTGTGTCTCTGAATGTCTGTGTCCCAGGGACTTAAAGGCAGGGTCTCTGATTTTTGAGAAATGCTTCAGAAAACTGAGTCGGGCCGAATAGTAAACAAAAATCAAAACAAACGTGTAGCCGATGATCAGAAAGGGGCGGAGCTTGTCAATATGCGGCTGAGAGAGTGTTCAGTGTGCATTTGTGACATTATCAGAAAGCAGTTTTAGCATTGACATGGAGGATAAAAACAGAAAGAAAGCGAACAAAGGCTTACGTTAAGGCAAGAAGTAGGACCCGTGTTTAATATAGGATCAGCTTTCCAGCGGGAGAGACTGAATGAGCAGGAAGTATATTCACAGATTGGAGTTTCCCGAGTTAATAACTACTGAGCTAAATGCTGTTACTACACAAATAACACCTTTCCATTTACCTCAGCCTCCCTGCTATAGTTCTAGTTAGGGACTGATTGTCTGTCTGCTTCCAAGTCCTGGAGCACACTGCTTTAAAAATGTACAATGTTCACTGTATTGAATTGAACTTTTTATTTCTTTATTTTTAGAACGCCGTGTTTTGATTCCAGTGTAAATTATGAAGTTATTGGTAAGTATTAGTCTGTTGATTAACAGTTCAGTAGTGTTGCTCAGATATGATGATGAAGGAGCTCTCAAGCACTGTGCATGCAGGATTGGAAATGTTTGATTACAGTAACAATGATGTTTATTATTCTAGCATAGCCTCTTTAGGTGGTCAGATAACAGCTACAGCTGTCTTAGATGCCGTTAGTCTCATTGCTGTCTAAAATGTTTGTAGGAGAATATATGAAGTCTTACTAACCTAATTAAATTTAATCTCTAACATTTTATACATGTATAATCTATGTAGTTTGTTCATATTATTGACTCTTACCCACATTTTATAATTCCAGGATTAGACACAATGTTAACTCAACCCATCCAGTTTGAATTAAAGGTGAGTTACAACTGTCCAAATGACCCTAACTGCATATCTTCATTTTTGTACGTAATTTAGTGCTCTGTTCAACAAAACTAGACAGGTGAGAGAGAAATATTTTATGCTGTTTTTGAAATTCTTTTTCGCTTTGATTGAGCAGTTTTGGTGCACTTCCCCCACGGCTGTGCATTTATGATGCCACTCTTTTGAATTTTACCCCATCTCTTTAGTCTCTGCCAATTCCTGCTCATTATCCAGTTCTCAATTATCACATTACAGCTACCAAGCATGGAGGGTCTAACACAAACGTCTTCATGCTGCTGCCTTTGCAGTGCTGCAAAAACAGTCGCTCTGACAGAGTTTGCTATGTCTGTGGATGACTTGGGCAGTGTCGGGATTCAGGCTGCCAACAATAGCTTGAACGCTTCTCCTCTCTGTTGCTTATTTGAGAGCAATGACAAATAGAAAAATATTAATGACTGTTTTATGTTCTTTTTTTTCTCTTTCTCTCTATAATAGGGGAATATCTTCCCTGATCCACACTTACCATTTGACTCTGTAGACAGAACTGTGCTGCTTGGAGAGAACATGGATATGACATACAGTCATACAGTTGTATTTGACAAAGAGGATGAATTTAATCCAGTATCTATCTTGAACATGTCTAATGCTAATGACCCTCACAAGCTCAGTAGTCAGAATGACACGACCTCTAAAAGCTTTGGTGGTGTGGAAAAAGATGTAATGCTCTCACAGTTCGAAGACTTTCTTGCTAGTCTGCCAACGAACCAAAACGCTGCCACTTCAATTCCAAATAAAAATAAGGATAATATCACTTTGGAAAGTATGAGCAATATGAAAACACATGAGGAGAATGTTCTACCAACTGGTTTGAACCAGCTTGCATTTTCTGAGAGGGACGACATGGACATGAGCATGACCAATGTAATAATGGAGGAAAAACAGGCTTTAATGCATTTTCCTTATTCTGGAGATGGAAATTATGATGCTGATGATATGGAAATGACACTGTGTCAGACAGTCCTTGAGACCAAAAGCTGTGATGACTACAAACCATCTGACAAACCAAAGAAAAGGGTATCGCTTGGCTCAACAGCTTTTAGAACTAAAGACATGTCCCCTGAACACACTGGGCAGATGGAACTGAATAGATATTCATTTTCTAAGAGAACAAAAACCGAGGATTGTGTGGTTCCAACAGCACAGAAGTTTCTTCATCAGGATGTGTCTAACTGTATGGAAGCACAGCAGGACACTGTTTCTGACATGAGTGTCATACATGATGATATGGAACTTACCGAATTG
Organism: Tachysurus fulvidraco; assembly: GCF_022655615.1. NCBI lineage: Eukaryota > Metazoa > Chordata > Actinopteri > Siluriformes > Bagridae > Tachysurus > Tachysurus fulvidraco. The sequence goes on from NC_062535.1 coordinate 5,681,482, forward strand.
AAGACTATTACTATTGATACAAAAACCTGGCTTACAAGTCCCTCAAACAAGGCACAGAGTTCACCATATGTAATATCATCCAAAACCTCCACAGACAAAATAAAATGGTCTGAATCAAATCTTGCACCAGTGCTCGCTTCACAAACTGTAAGTTATAGACCTCCAATTTCAGTAATGGATTCGGACGGTGGAAATCTTAAGACTGAAGACCAGAGAGATCAGACAACTGACACAAGAAGTCACCACAAAACCCCTAAAGGTTCGAACAGTGTGAATGAACATGTGTCATTTAATTCAACTGTCAAAATTGAAGAATCCTCTGAAGAAGACAGTAACATGATAATGACTACAGTTTTTACAGCTCCCTTAGTAGAGCAGTGCTGTGCTGCATTCAATGAAGAAACAGCAGGAGAATCTGCGGTTACTGTGCCTGTAACCACTGACCAGAAGATATGTACAGAAATTGACTCTGATCTCGACACTTTGAAAAAGGAACCTTTGAGCTCTGTTAAATCCAGACAGAAGTGTCTATCTGATCTAAAAGTGAAACTTCAAAATATTTCACAGTATATTATTGAGCCAGATGGATTGTTGGCTGGAAGTGTTACTGCACCTCTAGCTAGCTTCACAGCAGCGTCTCCACTTGAACTGGACAATTCTTTACAGCTTTCCAAGGAAGCTCAGCCACTTGGAAACCAAATGAACTTGGCTCATAAAGAAAGCACCACACCCTTCAACCTCAGAAAATCACTTATGGCAAGATTGTCAGTTGGTGGTATCATGCCAAAATTTCCCTCACGAGCAGGTTTGGCACGATTAAACCAAGTAGAGCCCAAAAGCCCTAATGAAGCCCAGGATCTTCAGCCGCAGACATGTTTCAATGTTGATGTACAAAGCAACAGCAATGAAACTGATCTCATTGATGAAGTGCTTCCTGAAGATGATTTCTCAGGGACTTTGGTCAGCGATCTGAGCAAAAGCAAAGTCCAAGAAGTCACTACAGAGGTTCATGAGCATAAGGATCAAATTGAGTCTGATCACATGGAGTCTATCATGAATATGAGCCAGTCTGAGGAAATCCCACCAGAAGTAAAAGATGCAAATACAAACGATTCCAGTGTCAAGTTGGTAAGAACATTTGTGCTTTACTCAATTTCCCTGGTTTATCCACAGATTTGTTTCATTTATTCATTTGGATATTTTTAATTTTACTTTCCTCTATTTTGGCTGTGTTCAGTGGGACAGTAATTTTGCAGCTCAGAATGCCTCGACTCATGTGGTGAAGACCAACTCCAGCGGTAATTCCACTATGATGAAATTTGAAGGAAACTCTGAATTAAGTGAGTTTAGGCTGTAGAGTATTTCAATAAAATAACATTGTTGTATTTGCTTACAGTAAATATTCTAACTAAACCCACAATGTTCCATTTGTTTAAAAGCTCTGAGAAACTCTCAGCTTGATTCTCAGCTTGGAGACTCAATGGATCATGAGTTTGATTTCTATAAGGTAAACATATTTGTGTAATTAAGCAACTTTATATATTTAGGCCAGTTTATTTTATCTGAAATCTAATCACTGAGAATCAACGCATTTACTAAACCGGTTTATTTTTCTTTTTAAGAAACTTAAAGATGGAAGTGTTACAGTGAACGAGTTCCTAACATACTTTGGTGCCAACACTGTAATCCATCGATCAAGACCCAGCGCTCTTCCTGACAATGTAAGCTCTTCATATTTCATTCCTGTGTGTGTAATATATATATATTAATGAGCGAGAGAGAGAATTTTATTTATTAATATATACTTTTTTAACAAAATGATCACTTTGCTATATTCTACTACAGTTTAGAGCTACACAAACTAGCACAACGGAGGAATTGCTTAGAGAAAAATACATACATCGTCCTAAGCAGAAAGTCTATGAAACAGATTGCCAGAAACTCTCCGAGATGGCTGAAGGGTATGTAACCAAACTTATCTAAATAAACACACACACACTCTGATCAGCCATACCACTGCCTAGTATTGTTTAGGTCCACCTTATACTGAATCATTAAGGTCTGAACTTCACAAAACATCTGAAGAGTTAGCAGCAGATTCCTGCACATTCCATAGATGCTTGATTGGATTGAGATATGGGGAATTTGGAGGTCAAGTCAACTTGAATTCTTTGCAATGTTCCTCAACCCGTTCTTGAACAATTTTTACAGTGTAATGGGGCACTTTTTTTCAGCTGGAAATGGCCACTACCAGTAACGTATACAGCTGCCATGAAGGGATGTACTTGGTCTGTAACAATGTTTAAGTAGTTAATATCAATGCAAAGATCTTAAGAAAAGAAAAGCAAATAACTTTTTCAGCAGTTTTTGCTACAATGGCTCTTCTGTGGTATCGGACCAGACAGGCTAGGCTTCTCTGTCCATGCAGACCATTAAACTTTGGGCACTTGTGACTGTTACTGGTTTATTGGTGGTCCGTCCTGGGATCACATTTGTTAGGTTCTGACCACTGCATGTCAGAAGCACCCCACAAGACCTGCTGTTTTTCAGGTGCTTTGATTTTAGGTGCTTTGATTCTTTTGCCATCAAATTGTGGCCTTTGTAATGGTCTCTGAGCTCTGTGTGTGGTGGAAAAGTTAATTTATTTCAGTAATTCAACTCAAATAGTTAAACTTGTGTACTATATAAATTCAGTACTTTTAATTGTAATGATTTTGGCTCAATTTAACAAAAACCCACCAATCTCAAAAAATTAGAAAATGGTGACATGACAATCAACTCAAAACACCTGAAAAGGATTCCTGAGCCATCAAAATGGTCTCAATTTGGTTCACTAGGCTACACAATCATGGGGGAGACTGCTGATCTGACAGTTGTCCAAAAGATAATCATTGACACCCTTCACAAGGAGGGAAAGCCACAAACATTCATTGCCAAAGAAGCTGTCTGTTCACTGGTGCTGTATCCAAGCATGTTAACAGAAAGTCCAGTGGAAGGAAAGTGTAGAACAGATGAACATTCTTTCCAGAAGGCCAATTCACTAATGTATGTTTATTAATTTATTGGTCTTATGAAGTATTAAAATTTTTTGAGATTTGAATTGGTGGGTTTTTGTTAAATGTGAGACAAAATCACAATTAAAAGAACCAAAGACTTAAAACTTCTTCAGTCTGTGTGTACTGAATTTATGTAATACACAAGTTTCACTATTTGAGTTGAATTATTGAAATACGTGAACTTTTCAAGACATTCTTTTATTTATTTTTATACATACATACACACACGCTCATATATATATATATATATATATATATATATATATATATATATATATATATATATATATATATATATATATATATATATATATATATAATATATTGTGTGTGGATGTATGTGTGTGTGTGTGTGTGTGTGTATATATATATATATATATATATATATATATATATATATATATATATACACACACACACACACACACACACATTATATATACACACACACACACACACACATATATATAAAATTTTATTATAGTGTTTCAGACCTGCCAACCTTTACGCATTTTGTGTAGCAGACACGCATTTAGACATCAAAGTACGCTGATACGATTTGTCACTTCAAAATACGCATTGTAAAAAACCATTGATGCCTTTGAGTACAACTGTCTGTGCATTTGCGCACCAGGCAATGCACCTATGGGTGTAACCGCATTGGGCAGCAACCTGGGAAAATAATAATTCGACCAATCATAGCGCCAGTTTAAACCTCTTCAACGCTACAAGCGGAGAGCCGTCAAAACGAATGTGGTTTTCATCTGTCTCTGTCCGTCTTCAATTCTTCTTACCGTGACTGTTTTTCACAAGTGAGGACTTAACGTTTCAAAGGTAAATGGCCAGAATTGTGAATTTCATCCATTTTTTAATAAGCCTGCCGAACCACAGGCGTCGTTAGACTCCTTTACTGGGGCATGTGCCCAAGTGTCCGGTGTTGTGCCTCAAGTTTAAGTTTTACGCACAGACCAAGTTTTACTTTATCTGCCAGTATTTATATAGGAAACGTAAGTCATGCCTGTCAACGCATTGCCGTCGTACTTTAACGGAAAAGACAAACTGGCGCGAGCACGCAGAAATCAATATCCGCGAGCATCTGTGTATCCCTTTTTAGTCATGCTATAACATGACGAAACTAATGTCATTTTTTAAATATCAATCGTATTCTGACTCGATTGTTACTGGCTCCTGTAGATCACATCTGATGGACATCAGATTTTTTTGTGAAAAGCAGGGAAATAGAAGCAGAAAGTAGAAATGATGAGGGAGGTATTATTATATAATCAGCCAGTCAAAACCATAGTGAAGTCTAGAGTCTTGCATTATTGCTGAGAAAATTAACACATGTATGTGTTGTCAAATGTTTAGTTCATTAGATCTAATTTATGGCAATACATAAAGAGTTGTTAAAATAGTTTTTATGTTGCCTTTTCAATAAAAGAGTTCTTCATGGTCTACTTGTATGTTGAATAACTAGATATGGTGGTGAGTGAGAACTATGTGCTAAGTAAAAAGTTGTGATGAATGAGCATGTGAACATAATCAACACTGACCAGCAAATGTGCCTGACCTCACGCAGTGTTGCTGAATAAGTTGCTACTCAAAAAAATTTTCCAAGGTTGGCAGGTCTGGTGTTTTGATTACATGCCAATTTCTAAAAAAAATCTCTATTCAATTTTATTGCAGATTTAAAACACAGATAGCAGATCAAGATAAACCACTGAGAAGTATCAATGAAACACTGCTGCAAGATATTTGTGCTTTCTCAAAAGAACAGGTGCTGTTTTGTTTCGTAATATTCAATATTGCGAAGAAAAGAAATATCCTATATCATGTGACTGACTGATCAGTAGTTTTCAGATGGTTTACAAATGCTCAGGAACTTAAGAGCCATTTACCAGTTAGATATTACAATTGACCTGTTTCATTTAAGGAAGTTCTTCTGTATCTTACAGCTACAAAGATTTGGTTCCAAGTTAAAGGAACGAAAGATGTACTACCGAAAAGGAAACAAAGCACGTTCCCATAAAATGAAGGAACACTTGTATTCTGAGCTTTTAAAAACAACACAGGTGAGAGTGACTTTGACTTTTGTTTAAGGCAGACATGTAAAGTACTATAACTATAAGGCAAAGTCATTACTTGTAAATGTTGTACAATTATTTATTTTATTTTTTTTGCTTAATTAAAAAGTAAAGTAATATTTTTGTGCAGCAGATCTATATGGTGTGTGTGTAATGTTACATACACACATACATACATACATACACAATTGTTGGTACCACAATGGTCACAGAAAAGACTTTATTCTGACAAAAGTAATAATAAATAAAAATTCTATGAATGTTAACCAGTGAACGTCAGACATTGCTTTTCAACCATGCCTCAACTGAATTATTTAAAAAAAAATAATAAACTCATGGAACAGGCCTAGACAAAAATGATGGTACCCCTAGAAAAGACTGAAAATAATGTGACTAAAGGGACATGTTAATTCAAGGTGTGTCCAGTTATCACAATTTATCTATTTACAAATATCGCAGGTGAACATTTAACTTGTCACTCTTTATTAACACTGTAGAACATTTTAACAAGATCTCTGTAGTCGATTTCATCCTGATGGGGCCCATCCACTGCCACCTTGCAGCATACGTCTAAATTTTGGTCCTTTTTCATTTTAGTATAATCATATCAATTAAAAAGCAGCATTAAAAGGTGTAATAGTGTAATTTTTTACCATTTAAAATTTAATAATATTAGCAGCTAGCTAGCAAACAGCTTGCTTTGTGCTTTGATTTAGTTTTACTTTTTTTAGTTAGTTTTTTACTTTGATTTAGTTTTTAGTCTAACATTAAACTAAATGATTTTATAGGTAATTTACTACACATTGTCATAGGCTTATACATACTGTGGATTATTAAGGCTAAATTTTACTAAACACTCTTGCTAAATGGGGTAAGCACACACATACAAGAAGTAATGATTTGTTATGCACCGATTCAGACACTCACGGGCAGACCAATTGCTTTAACCATCCATTATAATGAATCGGCTCAAAGGAGTCATTAGGTCACGAATCGGACATCGCAAAAGATTTGTCAACACACACACAACACTTCATAACTGGATAGATTTTTTTTTTTTGCATTTATTTAAGACACTGCACTCGTTCTGTCCGTCAGTAGCCTGCTTCACTCACAAAACCCAATTACACATCAAATTAAGGCTTTCGTGGGACAAAAAATTGTTTTGGCGGCCGCCAAAAAATTTTCAATGTAGAAAAACCGTGATATATATATACACACATACAATCTGGCCTTTAGCGCATTTGTGTTTCTGTGATGGGACTGATTTTGATTTCTCTTCAGGTTAAAAGTAGTTGTTTTGTCTATTAAGCGTGAATATTTTCGGTATATTTCAGGAAGCAAAACAAAGCCTGACATCTAAAATCAAGGAGACAAATGAGATGATAAACGACTTGGATGGATGTATAAATGACTTGGAGGCTGGTATGGGAAAATTTATTCATTTCAATGATGCTGTTAGAATTTGTATACACACACATGTTCGTACACGCGTTAATTAAGTAGTTGGATATTTTTTTAAATATTACATTTAAAAAATCAGAGTCTGATATTGTTTTTATTGGTTCTGTACCCTTTTTTTGTTTGATTTCTGCCACAACAAATTAAAATATATAATCTGGCAGCTAACTGAAACCCACTGATGCTCAATTAATTTTGTCTGCAGTTTTTTGTGTGTAGGTTGTCATTTTTTTTGTGAAGTCCACTCCAGACCTTTTAGTTTCACTCTGTTTGTTGCCTGGAATCAGTGAATTAGATTTACTGTTGTGTAGAAGTTGTTCTGTTTTAACATTTTGTTTTCTTTTCAACCATCATTTAGGTTTCTTTCAAACAACTTTAGGGATCAATTTTAGAAATAAATAGTAACTTCATTTTAAACTTTGTAAAAGTGGTTTAAGATTATGTCCATTGTTACAAAGCCCTACACAAATAAATTGAATTGACAATTAAGTGATGTAGTGTGTCCTGCATGCTTCCTGGCACATTTCAAATAATTTAGTTTCAAAAAAAAAAAAGAAGAAGAGATTTTTCTATGTATAATTTTTGTTAATCTGTTGTTGCAGTTATTATAAAATGTCTGTTACATGAGAATTTTTTTATGAAACTGTTTGAATATCATATAAATGAACTCCTTCATGTTTAAAAATAGAGTTGAGTGGGCTGAAGCACATCGGCAATGGAGACCAACATTCCCTCATCAGACTCGATCCTGCTTTGAAAGCAAAGCAAGAGCAGTTTGAAGCTCTTAATTCAGAAGTTACTGAGAAAGAGAAGTATGTATTATTAACATCAAAAACTGTTAACTGTAGAATGAAATCCTCCATATTCTCAGAGCAGTTTATTAAAAGACTTCAGCTGCTTTTTTTTTTTTTTTTAAACTATATTTAACTAAATACTTTTGCTGTTAATGCTAGGCAAATCCGGGAGCTTGAACTTCAATCTCAATCTTTGGAGGACACAAGAAAGAAAGTTCAAGATGAAACCAGGGATCTTGAATATCAGTTAACAAATCTGAACAGGTATAATTTACATTTCTCTAATCTTTGGACGTCCTGTCACAAAAATTCTAAACCTGTCACAAAGCGAAGTTGTATTTAATATCAGAGATTGTAGCAGTTGACAGATGATAGGATATAGGTTATAATTAGTGTCGTACTACTCGTATATTATACACTATACATATTGGGAAGTAAAATAGTGAATCATGTTTGATAATCTGCACTAGTAACTGGCGGGCTTTAAAATCTGGGAATGTTGCCTTGTTACTCCAAGGAAATCAATATTGCCAGATTTTAAAACCTTTTTTAAAGTCCAAGAATTAAGGGACTAATTGCCTACATTGGAATGGAAAATGCCCTTAAAAGCAAAAGTGGTAAATCAGCTTAGACACAAGCTCAGGTATTTGGTACATTTTTCTCAAAGCTTAGCATCCTTTTAACCCAGTTAGTACTGTTCGTGGTTACTCTTCTACACCTGTATGTTTATCTATAATCCCATGATGGGTTCTGTTTATTAGTCTGGTTTCCTTCCTCGTGGTTTAATATCTCTGACTTGCTTTTTGGAGACCTAAATCTACATCCATATTCCTGTAAAGTCTATTTAAAAGCTCTATTAGAGTAAAAAAAAAAAAAAGAATCCAAATAAATTGAATTAATGAATTGGATATGTAGTTGTGCCTGATGACCGCTGCCGCCAGCTTTGACACTTGTCTGCTAGGTTACAAAAATAAGTGTGTAAACATATTACCTCATTAAACCAGGCAGCTGTCCTTTACATGGTATTGCTTATATATAGCTCTGAAGAATTTCAATGGTTTATTATATATCAGGTGGCACACTTTAACATAAAAATAACACTAGCTAATAGATTTTTCAAAAAGGGGGCTATAAAATACTCAAAAGATGAGCTGTCTTTAAAGTATGTGTTCATTTCGGTCAAATGTCTGCAGGCACTTAGAGAACCTGAAAGATACTTTTCCCTCAATATGGGCATGTAGCTCAACCTCATGTTACTTTCACTTTACTTTTATTGATTCCTTCTCTTTCAGTCTCAATGAGTGGCGAGTCATTTCTGTGGATAAAAATGGGCTTGTTTTTTCCTTTCTTCACAACACCCTGCACCTAGAAGTGAAACACAGAAAGGCCACTGGTAAGTCCTAATATCTTGCTGCTTAATAGTGACACTTTATTACATGTTATTGTACTGTTTAACACTTGTAACTTTTTTTATTTTTTCAGGAGACGAATTCATACAAAATGATCCCGAGCAGGAAGTGGACATTTCGTTTAAATTTTTGCTTAATACTGGTGAGAGGATTTTGTATCATTAAAGAAAGCATTTAAACAATTTTCTATAAAATTATTCTTCTCAAGGAGTTAGAAAATCTAGTTAGAAGATTATGAGCTTAGTAAAAACTTCCTTTGCTCACATATCTGCTCAGTTTTTACACTAAACGGGCATCTATAATGTGCCTTCTTTTCCCCCTCAGACACCTCACAACCGAGTGCAATCATGGTCCACAAACTGCTCAAAGAAAACCTCAGTAATCAATCTAAATGGCAGCAGAAGGACTTGACAATGCAAAAAATACCAATGGTAATTATTCATTCTTGTACAGAAATAGTTCTGATTCTATCTACAATGCTATCCACTGTCATAAAGAAGATATTTTATCATGTGGAAAGTATAATGAGCTCAATCAGTTTACTTTGCTGTATATTTTTAGTTTTAACACCATGTAAGTAATAATAAGTTACCAAATTCATAAAGAGAACAAAGCTCAGTCTGTGTGGTTCCCTTGCAGCAACTTTGCAAATGTTTTTCCAAACATAGTTTAATTTAACTTTTATATTCTAGTTGTGGTAAAATCATTTATAACATGTAAAATACTACTAATAATAATAATGTGGTCACTTTAAATCAACTTATAACGGCTTCTAGCGTGATATGGCATGTCTTAGTGTTTTTCCCTCTAAAATGTCTAAAACAATCTGTTCAACTCCTTCCATGAATATTACAGTAGGTTCACTGTACGTTTCTGACCTTCTCAGTCACCAGCTCTGAATCTAATCGAGAACATTATGGGATGTTAGAACGGGAGATTGACAGCATACTGTCCACGGTTTTAAAGTAATAATTGCAACAACGAAAACAGGCACATGAGGGCAAAGAGACCCAATACATGTGGAAAGTGAAGGCCAGGAGAAATCTGCCCAATATCTCGAGCACCAATGACCTGACAAATTCAACAAACAAAAAAAAATCCTCCAACATGTACTGTTATTATAATCTGTTTAGATTATCTGTTCAATCTGAGATATGTGCATTTTAATAACATGCCAAACTAAACCTGTGCCTATATAGAGAAGTTCTGTTAAGTGCAGAGGTAATGCTTTATTAAAGTGCTTAGGGAACAGGACATCAGTCTTAATCTGAAGACTCAGCAACATGGTTGATGGACTGATGGGGGATTTGGAATTGCACTACCCTGGTTGGTACACAGAACTGTTTCAGGGCTGATTTACATAGAAGATTGAGCAGTTGCTGAGTTGCCAACCGATTTTTCGACTAAATTACATTAAATACATTTGCTGAAAAATGTCAAGCTACACATAATGTTCACAAGACCCTTGTGTGTTTTTGGTATGTAACTTTTTGTAAATGGTTTTGCTCCCACTGTAGTTACTGCACAATGTCAGTCTGGTTGTGAGCCGACTGCGACTCCTGGGCGAAGAAATCTATAGGCTGGACAAGTGGGGTGGCGTGAGACTTGGAATCTTTCACATTACTTGTGTGGATACTTTGTAAGTCAAATTCCTGAAAACAGATTAATATAACTAATTATATGAAACTGACATTTGCAAAAGCATTGTGTTAGTTGTGAAGTTGGCAAAATAATTTTGTAGAGTAAAGCAGCTTTCTTTATAATTATAAATGTCAATCCCAGGAACAGCTCAAGATTCACACTTGTCTATATCAGATATATTGCATCACGTCTAGTACTTTAAGGAAGAGGAAAGGGGGCTGGTGTAGAGAGATGGCTTTTTTCCTTTTTCTTTTTTAAAGCAAACTGCTACATTATTCAGCCACAAAGTTTCTGGGGAGTTTAATGCTTTTTTCTGAAAATGTCCCAGATCCTATTAAAACATTTCTTAGTATTTTAACTTTCATACCAAACGATCCTTAAAAAAAATCATTAATTACAAAACAGAATTTTATGTTGTGGTTCAGTGTCAGCTGCAAGAAAGGCAGAAAATAAAAGGATTATTAAAGTGGCAAATTTAGAGACGATTTGTATAAACTATTCCATCAAAGACATTAAAGGCAGTATGATGGGCAGGAACTGCAGACCTCAAATTCAGCAAGTTCAAGATCAAGACACAATATTAACCACAAAACTATTGCTAAAAGCCTTGCAGAAAACTGGAAAAACTCAGCTACTAAAACTTTGTCTCCCTGATTTTCAAGTAGTTCAACGTAAAGAAAGAAAGGTGTTAACTTTTTTATTTTATTGTTGGCCATTAACAGAGCAGCTCGTTTTCAAAAACTGCCCTATTACACATTCAGACTTCAAACCCAATATAAACTCTTCAAAAATGTAGAACAGAGAAATGATACAAAATCAATTATTATTTTTTTTAGTTCAAAATGTTTACTTGACTGCGATGATTTCGATCTCTCTCTTTAGTTTATTACTATAAAAAGATTTTTAAAGAAATGGGACCAAATATAGTTTCCCTTTTTTATTGAAAATATAAAAAAGTATACTATGTTTGTGGGCCTTTTGTTTTTTTGTATTTCATATTTTGCTGCACTTTAACTTCTTTCTCACTGTGACCATGTTAGCTGGCATTTAATTGCAAACAAAGTCAATCTACACTTTAATACGACTTTTCTTGCCCACAGCAGAACACTTGTAGCATGTTGAGTTCGGTTATTACCAGTTCATAACATTATTTCATTTGTTGATTTTAAGTGTGGATATTAAATCTTTCTCCACTCCTTTTCCCTCCTAGTGTTGAAGTCACGTTCTCTAGTGTCGAGGCATTTGCGAAGTTTGAGCTAAGCTTGGCTGTTAACTCGGATTATCCTTTCAGGCCACTGCAACTGCAGAAATTTCAAAATTTCATTGGAGACACAAGGTTTGAAATTGGTTTTTAATTTATTTATTCCATATTGTTACACACTTCAGTGTTGACTGCAATTCATAATGTGATATAAATGTTTAGCTCCGCCCACTTTTGAAATACGTTTGTCTTGTTTTTCTGCACAGGCTGGAGCAAATCACACACATTGTATCTTCTGTAAAACCAGCCAAGAACTATCTGACTTCAGTCATGAAGAAGATTCATTCTGATCTTCTGGGCTAAGTGTTGTTCCATTTATTCATGTAATAAATATGTTCATGTAATGTCTAACTTGTCTATTAAATAGTCAGCACAGTTTAAAATAAAGAACTATATGTTTTGTTATCTTGGTGTTCAATTCTATTCTTAGGGATCAGAGCCCATATTCTTAAAGCTTCTAAGAATCATCTCAGAGATCCCAATTTAGTTTAAACTAGGAATCTTGGGTAAGAGTGATTCAGGACCAATCACAGAGCAGCTCTGAATAAGGGATATACAACAACTTTTGTCTTTAAGATGCTGACCGTGTTGCTATGTATGATTTTTTTTTTTTTTTTTTTTATAAAGGGTTTATCATTAACCATCACTTTTAAATTACAGGCCTTATTTTATGTATTTAAACCTAATTTAACACCCATGCATTATATATACAATACAAATCTAAGATGTTAGTGTGTCTCTAATATGATTAGTCACAAACACAATCCCTACACAATCTAATCTGTAAACTAATCTGTATTAACTCTCATCTGCAACACATTTCTTCTCTGCTAAAGAAGCCCTTAACCCTATTTAAAAGTCCTCCTCACTGCTCCTTGCACTTTTTGACCTTATGAGCTCTTTTAAAGGTTAAGATGCTTTGTGAATAACTTTTTTTTTTCCTAGGATTTTCTTTCATTTTGAAGTGAAACGTCTTTCAGATAGAATTTATTAGAATTTTGTCACAAGGAGCAACTTTGCACAATGTTCATGAATACGGGCTCTGGTTTGTACTTCACTCTCGTGTTTATAGAGCTGACAGACACTTGAAAAGAATGAGTGACACTCAGGAGGCATCAGGGATTTAGTGGCCTTGTTAACAAAGTCCTTAATCCTCACATAAAATGTATAGAGCTACAAATAAAATGCAAACAAACACTCAGTGACTTTATTTATTCTATTAATCTTCATTACAATAAAAATATTTAATCAGAGACACAATAATAATAATTATAATACACTTCAGAAATATGTAGATTCACTGTAATATTTAGGGTAATATATATTTACTGTAATATTAATCATCAGACAAATTAAGACTATTTTATTCAACAAATGTTGATGGACTAAACTGTTTGAATATAATGCATCAACTAATATAGAAGTGCACACAGCTTATTGAATGCCAGGTTATATCTCTGCGATGCTTTAGCATATTTACACCAACTTGGTGTTCCTTATACCCCAACAGTAAGTGCCTCCTATAAACAACAGGGACAGTGCCACCTACTGGTCATGAGATATGAAAATGTATATTTTTGCTTGTAATTATGAATCTGGTGCCTTCTGTCTCAGTGAGTCATTCAGAGCCAAATGATTTTTAATTTTGCTGTATGCCATTTTAAACTTGTTCATTTTTAACTGCTTTTTGATTATTTATTTTACAAATACATCGAAGTGTCATTTCAAAACCTGCTGTCATTCTCATTCCATCTCCAATATATAAGTAATTACATACTTGGTAAATAGTACATAATATATTTTTACTAATGCATTTAAAGATCTCAAAATGCTTGAACAGTTATAATTGCTGCTCGCAGCTATATTTCAAATTAGATTTTCTACGACATCTTAATATTTTTGTTGAATCTCATGAACATATGATTATTATGGATCCAGACTTTTCAACATAAAGTGTACATAGATTGCAGGAGTAAAAAAACATAATGTGTGGTGACACACTGTCTATTCCATAAGCTCTATTTTGGGACAAGTAAAATATGCCACCTGTTCCCTCTCTTCTGGGTCCTTGGCAGGTTATTTCCAGTTCACAGGCTGTCCTAGATCAGTATCATTCAAAACTTTCTGGGAGCTGTTGCAGAAATATCTAGTAAAAAATCTCTGGCCATTTTACTTTGCTCAAACCTTTATTAGAGTAAGAGACTTTCTGGCACTTTTGGGATTTGCCATGGCTGAAGCTGCTTGTGCGGAGGACCAGTGGGTGGTAGAAGCTACTGAGGATGAATTTGGCGAAATCATTAAAACAAGATCAGGTAAGAATCTCACTGTAAAGATGTCCATAGCGATCATAACGAACCATAACGATCTCTAAATGCTTTATCCTTAAACATTGCTGTTAATAAATAAACTGTTTATTTATTTATTATTAAATCATCTGTTTATTTGTGTTTTTTATATATATATATATATATATATATATATATATAGTGTGTATGTGTGTATATATATATATGTATATGTGTGTGTGTAAGTTTATATAATATTATATAAGATTACATAATCATTAAGACAAAGTTTTTAGACTATTAATGAAATAATAGTTAACATTTGGGATTCACAAATGCTGAAAATGTTTTCTTTATTTGAATCTCTTCTTCTAGACCTCTGCATATTGGGTTATAAAAACTATAAAGAAAAATACAATAATAAGTCAGGTGAAGATGAGAGAAATAAACAAACAAACAAACATTTTGCTGGCCTAGACTCAGACATTCTTGTTTATAGTTTGTAGTTGGAGTCAGTTATATTTACTGTCTTGTTGAAATATGGCCTTAGAGCACTTAAAATAACCGCAGTTGCTTGGTGTAAGATTTCAGGAGACCTTGTTTAGTACATGGGGTTTCTCATTCTTAAATTATTCTGATTATTTCAATCTGACTAAAATGGACACAGGCATCAATATACAGAAGATCCCCTTGTGACTGGGTTTCTGCTTCTGTTTCCTCTCTAACTTGAGCAAACCTCAATGCTGGTCATCTAGAGTATAGATTCTAGATTCTAGTATAGATTCTAGTATAGAACAGTTTGGCGCATTAGTTTGCAATTCAATCCTGCTTTATATACAGTATACTGTGTATATATACATAGTAAAACAGCACCAGCTGTGTGTTCTCAAAATATACAGGGTTAAGGTCAGTTTCTGAGTATTTACAAGTTGTATGTGACTGAGATTTTGTATATACACAAAACACTGTGGCTATATTCTCATCTTATGTTTATGAAGTAATTCTAATTAATAATGGCCAAGTCAATGGACCTAATGGTTAGAGAGTCTGACTCGTAACCCTAAGGTTGTGGGTTCGAGTCTCGGGCCGGCCACGACTGAGGTGCACCGAACCCCCCAACTGCTCCCCGGCCGCCGCAGCATAAATGGCTGCCCACTGCTCCGGGTGTGTGTTCACGGTGTGTGTGTGTGTGTGTGTGTGTGTGTTCACTGCTGTGTGTGTGCACTTTGGATGGGTTAAATGCAGAGAACGAAGTATGAGTATGGGTCATCGTACTTAGCCATATGTCACGTCACTAATTTAAATAAAAAAAAAAAAGAGTAAATATTTAATTTGGCAAATATATGGTGTAAAATCTAGAAGAAGAAAAAAGATGTCAGTAATGGATTTATGTTCAACCTGTCTAGAGAAATATCTTGGCCAAAGATAGAAAGCATTTACTCCAGTAATATGTCCAATCCAATCTCGGATTTAAAAAAAAAAGAAAGATGACACTGAAATATTCCTAAATTGCCCAGTAGCTTACTTTTAAATGTGAAGAAAAAAAATGACATTTTTATTCTGTGTAGAAGTAAATTCTTTACATTTTCGTCATATCCCTAATTTAAGACTCTAATTTACTCTAATAGACTTTCTTAATGCCACTTATGAACTTTACTTGATAAACTTTCACTCACTCTCTCATGGACTTCCTGTGACTCAATTCTCAGTTAAAATTCCACAGCCTTTGTTTCTACTCAGCTGTGCAACAACTCTACCATCCTGCAAAAATGTTTATTTTAACAGTAAAAAAAATTAGGACTTTTCTATAATGAGCGACATTGATTTTTTTTGGTCATGACAATCTGAAGGAGAACTTTGGAGTTCAGATAAAGTCAGTGAATAAAGGCAGATAAATAAGAATTAATATGTATTATAATGGGGCTCCAGTAAAATGGGGCAGTTCAAATTAGCAGCATTTATTTTGTGAAAGGCAAGTGAAAGTGAAACCTTGCAGTGAAACTGCTTGATGGCACAAACTTGGCTTTATTCATGTGACATCATATAAACATGATTATCTATCTTGGGAAAGGGTTAACGAACAAGAGGTAAAGGGCTAAATGAATTAAAACAAATTACAATTAATTGTTTGTTTCAAGGGGGCACGGTGGCTTAGTGGTTAGCATGTTTGCCTCACACCTCCAGGGTTGGGGTTCAATTCCCGTCTCCGCCTTGTGTGTGTGGAGTTTGTATGTTCTCCCCGTGCCTCGGGGGTTTCCTCCGGGTATTCCGGTTTCCTCCCCCGGTCCAAAGACATGCATGGTAGGTTGATTGGCATCTCTGGAAAATTGTCCGTAGTGTGTGAGTGAATATGAGTGTGTGTGTGTGCCCTGCGATGGGTTGGCACTCCGTCCAGGATGTATCCTGCCTTGATGCCCGAGGATGCCGGAGAGGCACAGGCTCCTGAGGTACCTGTACCTGTACGTGACCTGAGGTAGTTCGGATAAGCGGTAGAAAATGAATGAATGTTTCTTTCAAATCCATTCTGGAGGTATACAGAGGCAAAAGTACAACAATCATGTCACTGTCCAAATACCTATGGACCAGACTGTATGTTTTATATTGTTTAACACATCTAGTGGTATTTAAATGAAAATAAACTCTAAAATCCTTCTTTGTAACTCAAACCCAAATGTCTTTTGTGTATTGCAAATTAACTGGTCTTTCTGTTCCAATAATTATGGAAGGTGCTGCAGATATTGAACCTGTAAAGAGGTCTGTTTTAAATAACTGTCTCAAGTTTTCTAGATTAGTAAATGCTTTTTTTGTATCACCCGAGTATTAAATTTGAGACACAGCTCATAACCATGACAGAAAAGTAATAAAGAGAACCAGTTTTCACTTGAAGAACAAGATGGATAAACATTTGTTTTGGCCCTGATTGAGTATAAACCTTATACTTATAACCTTATCAGCACTCTCAGTCCACTGCTTGTCCAATCCAGTTAGTGTAGACTTGTTATAGAAATGTGTGTATATTAGTTGTAGAAATATGTATGTATATGGAGTTTTGGACTTGTGATGTGATTTTAGTTTAAGCTGTGATGCTTGTTGTTTTCATCAATTCATTGAAAAACATTTGACTCTCAGTTCTCAAAAGAGAGATTTTTTTATCTTATTTGTTGTTATATGTTTTTTTTATATTTTTGAATATATGTTCTTTAACACAATTTTATTCATTATTGCTGAAATTAAGGTTTTATTAAAAGTTTAACCATTTTTTTTAAAGTTTGAAAACTGAGGTAATATCTGCAGAGAAAACCTTTACCTGAACTTCTACTTGTAAAAATAAAATAAATATAATAATAATAAGAAGAGGGAGAAATAAGGATAAAAATAAATAAATATAACATGGTAGTGTAACTGTATAATATACAATGCACATTGGTTGCTGTAAATCAAAACTAAAAGGTGGACGGTCACTGTAACAAGACAACACTATTGTCTCCATGAAATAATGTGATCACGTGACTGGTTCTAGATGCACTCTTTATATTTTAACTCTATGGGCTTTGCCATAGTGGGAGCTTTGGTGTTCAACAAGTGCAAATACATTGCATGTAGAATAGAATGCTGAAATCTCAATTTGCCATCATCTTGTGTATTTTTCTGATGACCATTGATGGTGTGTCTACAAAAGTCCAAAAAGGACTTCATATCTAATTAATCTGATGCCAAATCTTATGCTGAAATATACATTTTAATGGTTCAGTTTGAAGATTTAACTTTAGTATGGCAGATTATGGTGACGCATATTTCTTTACCCCACAGCTCTATACCCCAGTACTATACACTGAACAATGGACATATTTGTACAGATTACCAATCCCGGTCCTGGACACCCTGCCCTGCATATTGATTTTTTTCCCTGCTTTAACACATGCAACTTCAACACACATAGAGCTAATAATTAATCAGAAGTGTTTGGAGCAGAGAATGAATGTGGGATTGTTTGTCTAGAACCAGGGTGAATAGTGAAAGTGATCCAGATTTCAGGAAAAGCTAGTATTCACCTGCTGTACATACAGCACTCGTGAAAATACCGTGCGAAAATAGTTGTCTCATATCACAACATTTTAAATGCAATTCTGATCACCATTTCAATAGAACATCTTTCAGGATATTTTTCCCATTTAGTGGCTAACTGTTTGAGAGGCCATGTCAGGCCAGGAGCATTGGCACTGCCATGCTGAAAATTCTAGCTGGTCTGACCAGCTGCCAGGATCAAGCTTCCAAAATAAAGGTCATGCTGTATAAAGTGGTACACGAACTCTGCTAGCTACTTCATCTGCCAGTGTTTAGACACTAGGTAGCGGGACAGATCTAGCTGGATTTTTTTTATCTATGTGCTGGGATTGATTATGTAAACAATATACACATTGTTTTTTTAAAAGGTGTAAGGACATAAGTACATTTAAAATGCAATTATCATTGTAATTATTTAAAACGCACACACAGAGATATGTAAAGCTGGACTGTTTATCCTCAGTTTCCTTGGCCCACAAATCCAGCCTCCACATGCGCTTCACTCTGGACAGCTAAAGCCTGCGTGTTTATAACGACACGCCCCCAAACCGAACAACTGCGTGTCGCTTGGCTGCTCTGTGCATGTGCCATAACACATGGAGGAAAAGAATCACTGAAAATAAACTGTCAAGGTGTCGACCTACCGTCACTGGCGAGTGTATTTGGGCTTTAAAGGATACCCGCATGGAGAACTGCGACGTTGAGCTTGCTGGATTGTTTCGGTACAGGTAACACTGAGTGATGGCACAATGTGAGACTGGATTAATACTCCTAGACATTGACAATCAAAACAACCTGCGTATGTGCTCGTATAGCGAGAACCTGTGAGAGCTGAGACGCTATAACGCGTTTATAGAAGCTTGAAAACCTTCCTTACGCGTCGTTCATGTCGCGTTCCGCGCGTCTTGTTGTAGATGTCACGAATCCTTTCCATGCGAAGATGTATTTTAATGTAACAAGGCTGGAGCAGACACATCTGTACTGCTAAAAGGTTTTAACAGGTCGCATATCTGTTTAATGCTTCAAAGCATCCGAACATAGACATATTGATTTTGC
The DNA here is from genome assembly GCF_022655615.1 of Tachysurus fulvidraco. Lineage (NCBI taxonomy): Eukaryota > Metazoa > Chordata > Actinopteri > Siluriformes > Bagridae > Tachysurus > Tachysurus fulvidraco. The sequence goes on from NC_062535.1 coordinate 5,700,594, forward strand.
TGTTGTTGATCATTTAAACAAAGTTTGGTGACAGATTCGTTGCTCACACGTTGCGCACGCACACGCTCTCCAAACGCAATGGAAATCTCTTTAACATTGTTTTATAGGCTGTGAAATAACTGTAGAATGTGAATAGTTGAGGATCTTGACTTTCTGTGTGTGTGTTTAAAGTGATGAAGTAAGTAAGACTGCTGTATCTCGGGTGTTTTTGTCTGTTATCTTCGGTTCTAATTACTCTACAATCCAATTAGTAAAAGGTCGGATTTAATCCAGTGACAGCTCTGTACACCGTGGCGCAGACACACCAGCTGGTTCCTGCCTCGAGTCAATAGCAACCCGTTGTTGTGTCTGTCTCCTCATATTGTCTGCCAAGTCCTAGCAATTGGATGTGGAATCAGGGCTTCCGATAGATTATTATTATTATATACGTGTAGATTATAGATTAAATTATTCTCCTTATTTCGTCTACTTTGTTATTAAGATAAACATAATGATCAGTGTTGAAAATGTGCCGTTTGGGTTTGTTGTCCTAATGTCAGATTCAATGTCCTCCTCTTTGGCATCCACAGAGATGGATTTTGTTGTTCTGTTTGAAATGTGTTATTATATTTAGTAATTAACATTGTCTTTTTTTGGTTCAAAGGTTTTCAAATATAGTTCAAACTAAGAACATCCACAACCATGGGCTCTTAATCAAGTCCCTTAACCTCCACTGCTCCAGGTCATTGTTAAACTACTGCCTCTGTTCTCTGTGCACAGGGGAAATAATATAGCTGATCTTTTAAGCAAAACTAACTGGAATGTCTTTAACCAATTAGCTCTTTCTTTCTTTCTTTCTTTCTTTCTTTCTTTCTTTTGTAGTATATTACAAAATATATTCTTTACTAAATACCATTTATTAAACCCATATAACTGAATTTCAATAGCACCTAATATATATATTTATTTATCTATATATTTATAATTCTCATTCTATTACAGATGAAAGAGAAGACATACAAAAGAAAACCTTTACAAAGTGGATAAATTCTCAATTTGCTAAGGTAAGGGGATGTATTTGTTTATTGGAAAAGCGAGATGAAGATTTAATATATTTATTTATTAAATTACTATTTTATATTATAATTACTTTTTAAAGGGGTGAAACATGGTAATTTAATTTTATTTTTGTATTATATAATCTCTTGATTGGTGTTTAGTAAAATCAGTATCTACATTGTTTAAAAAAAAGATAAATCAGACAGATCAGATAACCAGACAAGCATAAATACATTTACACACCTCCAAGACTGGTGCATGATTTTATGTCTACAAAGCTTCCCAGACATTTTGTTGTTTGTAGTTCTAACATATACACGTTATCTAACTTTCATATGTGTAATTCTGACGTTCTACCCCTGGTTGGAGTCTCGTCATCCGGTGGTCACCCTGCTGGGGCTTGATCTGCATTGTCAGTCAGTGACTCATGGGATTGCAGTGAATGGAGTCACACTGAGACCACGTCATGCCTTCTTTTATCCATTCAGTCAGTCAGCTGTATGGTCTGGTCTTTATCAGCAATCATTTGAAGACTTTGGCAGGAAGAAATTAGTGTTGGGTCTGTGGTGAACTCAGAGTTTGCACTGACCCATTGGTTCCTCGGGAGCTCTTGGTTGCACTATTATAAACTGTTGTATAAAGGACATTATTTACTGTAGTGTGTCACCTAAATGAGGATGGGTTCCCTTCTTAGTCTGGTTCCTCTCAAGGTTAATTCCTCATAATCTCAGGGAGTTTTTCCTCACCACTGTCACCTCAGTCTTGCTCCTTAGAGATATGGATAGATGCTAGAGATATATAATTTTACATTCATTCATTTATTTATTTATTTGTTTGTTTGTTTGTTTGTTTGTTTGTTTGTTCATTCATTCATTCATTCATTCATTCATTCATTCATTCCTCCCCCCCTATATTTCTGTAAAGCTGTTTTGAGGTAATGGGAATTGAATTGAAATTGAATTAATTCCACTATGTGCCCTAAAGTATGTGGACACTTGACTGTCACAGCTATGTGTGGGACCTACATTTTTTGGGAGATATTTCCTAGCTAACCACTGCATTGTTGAATTCTGGCTTCAGCAGTGTCTGATAGTGAATCTGATTTAGCCTTTCCCAGCTCACACGTTCTGCTGGCACTCTCCAAACAATCTGGAGCAGCTGCCCTCAAGAGGCTGATGGCCCAGATTGGCTCAGAGGCTGTTAAGCAGCCAAGAGAACCGATCACTTCAATATGCAGGTATCAAGTCACCTGTGACAGAGCTGATTGGTTGCTTTACTACCGGCAGCGAGGCACCGAGGATAAGACAAAGACAGGACATCCACCAAATTGGTTTATGGATCAAAGCCCTTTTTAGAGCTTTGAACAGTATACCGTATAATGCTAATAAATTTAGGAAAGAATGCTGTGAGTTGTTGGAATAAGGGTCTGTAGGAATCGAGGACATGGACTCAACCGATAACTAAACCACATTAACCAATGAGCAACCACTGCCTATGTTACGAAAGTGATTAGGCGCCAATCCAATTGGGTAGAAAAGATGAAATATAAAGCTATTTACACATTAATACTGCTCACTTAACTAGGAACACTTGTGACATTCATGCAGATATTTTTTTATGATATATTTATTTTTATTTCTATAAAACTTTTTTGATTTCTTTCTTTTTAAAAGTCAATTTTCAAAAAAAGTCAAAAATCAAATCATGGCCTTTAAGAGCACATGAGATTTCATTTTATTTTTTTATTATTCTATTCATTCTTTAGGCAGGAAAACCCCCTATTGATGACCTCTTCACAGACTTGTGTGATGGCCGCCGTCTTCTGGAACTTTTGGAATGCTTGACTGGGCATGAATTAGTGAGTAAAACTGAAAAAGGGTGTAAATAATTCTCATGCACTGTAGTGTGATGTTAAGCAGAAACTAATATTCATTGTCAAACAAGTGTCTGTTTTAGAGCCCCTATGCTCCATTTATATATAACTCAATTTGTATAAAAGTAAAAAGATTTATGATTATGTCTACCTGCCATTTTCTGATCAGTTTGTATGGGCCATTCACTTGTGATTGTATCAGGTGCTATTGCTTTTAATTGCTTGACCTTCAAATTAAACTCTTGGGGTAGCCTTCTGCAAGCTTTTCTCAATAGTTTTTTTTTTTTAATCTTTATCATTCCTTCTGATAGAACTGATGTAAGCAGGTCAGGATTATGTGCCTCTTTTCTCAGACAGAGGTTTTTAGTTCAGTTCACAAATTGTCTATGGGATTCAGGTAAGGAATTTATGATGGCTACTCCAAAACTTTGACGTTATTGCAACATTGGAGCTTAATTCATCCTTAGGAGGTGGTTTGTGCCTCCTTACTGATCGATGCAGTGACTCTGTAGTTCCATGATTTCTATATTTAATTAAGGTGTTTGTACAGATGCTATTGGTACCTTCTATTGTTCTATTGGCATTATTTATATGGACTTGTGGTGAAAAAATTGGACTTGTGGTGGTCCACAATTTTATCCTCAGGTTATAACTGAATTGCTTGGATTATCCCATGGAATTACTGACAAAAAAGCTTCTTACAGGCATATAATTAATTTCTGGAAACATCCAGGCTGTTTAAAAGACTGGTGTATTTAAACTTTTTACCCACATAGATTTAAGATGTTGTAAATTACACCTGAAATAATCCACTTCTAATATGCCATAATTAAGTTGACTAAAAATGCATGGTAACCTGAAATGTATGGAGTTGGGCAAAACTGAGATTTGTAACCTAGGTAAATGAAAGCGTTTGGCCTCAGATTGATGAGAGGCAGGAAAAGTTCATGATGAGAAAAGAGTATTCAAGAATTCATTATGAAAGATGAATCATTTTAAAGACATTAAACATTTCTTAAGTTTATTTCTGTACTCTACTTGTAGGTGAAGGAGCGTGGTTTCACCCGTGTGCACTCACTCAATAATGTCAACAGAGTGCTGCAGATCCTTCAGAAGAACAATGTAAGTTATAGGCAGAACAGTTCTGTTTATAGATCGATATACACTAACTTCATTAGCAATACTATTCTAATACATAGGAACACAAACTGAGCTAAGTAATTATAGACATACTCCCTTAACCAAATTTTAAAAAGTGACTTTTGTACAGGTTTAATTAAGAGTTCCAGTTAAGAGCTCTCAATTTTTCAGTAAGTTGTCTTTTTGTGAGCTCTTAACTGGAACTCTTAATTAAACCTGTACAAAAGTCACTTTTTAAAATTTGGTTAAGGGAAAGAATTTCCTTTTAGAAAACACAAATTTGTAATTTAGTCTTTTAAAACACTTGTTCAACTTCCCATATCGACATATAAACAGTTTCATATTATATTAATACAGTTTATTAATGTACTTCTCCTAGGTTGAGCTGGTGAATATTGGAGGAGCTGACATTGTTGATGGCAATCATAAATTGACTTTAGGTCTCATCTGGAGCATAATTGTTCACTGGCAGGTAAGATGACATGAGTCTCTCATGAGGCATATTGTGGTTTGACATGGGTTTTGAGATGCTTTTTTTGCTCTCCACACTAGCAAGGAGTAGTTATTCAAGTAAACTACACCAGGTTACGTATATAATCCGGTTCCCTGAGAAGGGAATGAGACACTGTGTCAGGGCTGACGCTATGCGAATATTTCTGTGAGGAAGTTGTGTCTGAAGCTCTGTGTGCACACACACCAATTTAATGGCTCAGGAAGGACACGTGATGAAGTGATTACATGCCCAGCAACTCAACATCCTATTCCCTTCTCAGGGTTACATACGCACAGTGCTGATTGTGACAATTAACACATGGCAGCCCTTGAGGTGTAGGAGAAAGTGTTTCGATGCTGGAAACACAGCTCTCATCTCCAGGCAATTTATGTGCCATGAGAGGTAAGGGCCCTTAGTTAGGCACCCATCGAAAGAATCCTGCGACAGTGATGCGCCCCTAGAGTGGGACACAAGGTCAGAAACCGAGGTCATTCCAGACATAAGAAGGGTACGAAGCCCACAGCGTGTAACCATTATGAACATAAGGGGATGTCTGTGAGGATGAAAGCCTGCACCCCTGAGCCAGAGCTGGAATGGCCTCATGTGAAGCAGTCCCAAATGGATAACGTTGGCTGCTGCTGCCATGAGGCCGAGCACCTTCAGTGACAGAGAGGCTTCGGCCTAGCCGTATAGCTTTTCTTGCTGGGAAGATGGGAGACACCCGTGTGGGGAACAGATGTGCCAGCATCATGGTGGAGTCCCAAACTACCCCAGAAAGAGAACACATAGGGGCAAGAACAACATCTCAATGACTGGCTGCCAAAGCCTTTGACTGGGCCAGAATGAGCCGTCCAGGCAATTCAGTACATGGATGTCCCGGAGACACAGCGGTGCCAGGGCAGCGTCCATGTACTTTGTAAATGTGTGTGGTGAAAGGGCTAGGCCAAAAGGAAGAACATAATACTGGTACGCTTTACCCGTACGCTTTACCCTGAGGAAAGTCCTCCGCTCTGGCAAAGGGTGTATATATGTATATATTCATTCATTCATTTTCTACCTCTTATCTGAACTTCTCGGGTCACGGGGAGCCTGTGCCTATCTCAGGCGTCATTGGGCATCGAGGCAGGATACACCCTGGACGGGGATATATATATATATATATATATATATATATATATATATATATATATATATATATATATATATATATATATATATATATAAAATTTATTTATTTATTTTTCTTTTACCCTGCACTAGACAGACAATCAACACAAACATACAAAGAAGACAAAGAAGCTGAAGTTATATGACTTACAGTAGATTAGCTTCTATGGACTTTTTCTGGCACGTAATTACTTCGTCATGTGTCCTTCCTGAGTCATTAAATCGGTGTGTGTGTGTACACACAGCTTCAGACACTTCCTTACAGAATCATTCCCATAGCATCAGCCCTGATGCAGTGTCGACTGCCCTCGAAAGGGAACTGCATTTCTGCTGCAGAGTCACTGCTCACTGGAGCACGGAGCTGGAACTCAACACGACATTGTCAACAAGAGCAACAATATTTTGTGATGTTTTTCTTCTCTTCTAGGTGAAAGATGTGATGAAAGATGTGATGGCAGACTTGAAGCAAACCAGCAGTGAGAAGATATTGTTGAGTTGGGTTAGGCAGTCCACCAAGAGCTACCCACTGGTCAATGTTGTAAACTTCACTAGCAGCTGGGAAGATGGTCTGGCCTTTAATGCTCTGATCCATAGCCACAGGTTAGTGCTCCCATTAGTGCTACATATTTGGGCATACAGGAACTGAAGGGATATTTGTAGTTAAGTGAATATTTCTTTTGTATGAAAAGCATATTGTTCCTCTATGACAGGTTCATTTAAACAATTGGAAAATAAATGTTAAACCGTATGGGCTTGTGTTTTTATCTTTGCAAGGCCGGAGTTGTTTGATTGGGATGTGGTGGAAGAGATGGATAAAGCATTTGACCGGTTGGATCATGCGTTCACCATTTCTGAAAGGCATTTGGGCATTGAACGGCTGCTTGACCCTGAGGGTATCTACTCTCATGCATATATTTACATTTTTCATTTAAATTTACATTTAATTTCTTGTGCTCTTAATAATAGGAGTTCTTCTTGATGTAGCTAGTTGCATAATTATTGACACCCTTTATGAAAATGGTAAAAATTAAATGTATGGGAATGTATAATAATTTTTAAACATAATGATTTCGTTTATTTAATGGTTTTACAGAGACTTACTAAGGACTAAAACAGAGAAACTGTGTGTAGAATGAACACAGTGCAGGTTGTAGTGTACATTTAGTATGTAAAATAAGGTTATGACCTTGGGTTCCTGTCTGTGTGGAATGTCGGTCATATGGTTAGTAGTCACCTAGTTGATTAATTTTAATACATTCAAAAGTTGTGTTTGTTGTGAGCCAATGTAAAGCCAGTGGAAAGAACAATATTGCAGATAATAAAGAAAGGAGACTAAGTGTACTTGGTCTGTGACCAGGAGAAAGCTGAGTTGAATTTGTGAATGAATTCAGGAGTTACTTTAATTGTGTGGTTAATTTTATTTTGTTCTTTTCCCTCTAGATGTTGCTACTGCTACTCCAGATAAGAAGTCTATAATTATGTACCTCACATCATTGTTTCAAGTTCTGCCCCATGGTGTGAGTAAGGAGGCTATAGAGGAAGTTGAGTCTCTCCCGCAAGCTAAAATCTCTAAAGAGAAACATTTCCACCTTCAAACACAACAACGTTATTCCCAGCAGGTCAGATCTTCAACATTACATCTAGCCTGGAAAAACAATGTTTATGTATTTTAAGTCTAAATGATTTATTATTATAACAAAAGATAAACCTTTTTGAAGCCTGCCATTTGATTCTGTAGTATTTAAAGTGAAAGGATGTAACAAAAAAAACACCTCAGGGAAGAACATTATTAAGACAAATCATTGAGTGAATCTTAGGGTTTAGCTAATTCACTGCAAAATTTAATAGGGAGTGAAAATAAGACGAATAAATATATGAAAGTTTATATATAATGTTGATTACAAGTTGTAGAAATTCATATCACAAGCTTAAAATTGTCTTATTTTGGCAGATAATTTTGACAGATAATATTATCCTGAACAAAATGCTTGAAATCTGAATAATGATCTGACAGTACAGTTCCTTATTTCAAGCATTTAGCTCTGAATAAAATCTAAATGTTATCTGTCAACATTCTCTGCCGATAGAATACAATTTTTTGGCTTAAAATTATTACAAATATCTATAGATTAGGCTTAGTGCAGTTACATTAGTTGAGTTTGCCGATATTCAAGATATTTGTAAATTTGTGTTGAGTTGTGTGTGATATGATGTTTGAGTATAAAAAAGCTACATCTGGCTCAATACTGTAGTATTCATTATAAAATTATAGACAGTATTATTAGAATGGTAGAATCTTTTATTGATATTTACTTGGCTTGAATATTCTCCGTTTTTTCCTCTAACAACATGTCTTTTTCTGTCTTCTACTGTGCTTTGTTTTCTTCCTTACAGTGTTCTCAATCTTTATTGTTACTTTGCAATGTTTAGTTTCTGGTGTTTTTCGCTTTCTTTCTCAGATCACAGTCAGTGTGGCTCATAGTCAAGTACGCAGCCAGTCTCCATCAAACAAGTTACGCTACAAAAGCTATGCCTTCACTCAGGCTGCATATGTTCGATCTCCTGGGCAGACAAGAAAGACCCCCGTCACAGTGGTTAGTCTGTAAAGTACATCATGTGTGTTTGCTGAGAAGCAGAGTTTGTATTCTGTGTTTCAGGATTGCTGTTTAGTGAGTTGGACAGTTAGAAGCCATAGACTTATACATGGACTAACCTGACCCCAGGGAAAAGGGGCAGAAATATTGTCACTGGCCATTCCATTTGTTTGGGGTTTTTTTTAGGATTGGTATCAAACACTAGTGCAGTTGCTAGTGCCGAGGTTATGATATTATTATTTAGTTAATTGTGGTAATATGGAATAACAGAATATATGATGGTGGAACTCAGAAAAAAAGATCAATTTCAGAAGATTTTGAATGTAGATCTTGTTGCTGCTGTGATGCGAATAAAGTGAGGTCTCAGATGTAACTTGTCAGATGACCATAAAGCAAGTTACAGCATTTTTAAAGGTCAGGTTAGACTTTCCCTAGACTTTTCCCTCTTTAGTATGGCAGAGCAATGACTAGGAAGTATCTGCTTTTTAAGATGAATATTTTGTTGGCAGATTATGTTTTGTGCTGTAATCTCTAAACTACTACATGTGCTTATACAAATGTTCATGAAATAAAAGCCATAAGTTTACACTTAGATTTAAATAAAAAAAAGCAGGGGAAAGGATGTTCTTGAATTCTTAAGTAAACATTTTTAATGACCAAATTACTGGAATGTAAATTTATTTTTGTTTATGAATGTCATCTTCTTAAACCATCCACAGTCTTCAGAAAGTCCAGACGATATGTGGCCGTCCCCGGGACCTCTTCAACATGGCACAAACCAGCTAGAGAGTTATCAGAACTCCCTAGAAGAGGTCTTGACATGGCTTCTGTCTGCTGAGGATGGCCTGCAAGGTCAGCCACCCATCTCATCGTCTGCAGATGAAGTGAAGGAGCAGTTTCACACTTATGAGGTAAGAAGTGTATTATTGTGATAGAAGGATGCATGCGTTTTTTGAAAAATAAAATTAGGCCTCAAAAATGGAAACGCAAACACCCATTTGCTCACAAATTTTCCATTGTATATAAAAAAAAAACAAACCTAAATTAATTGCAAAGTGCATATATGTAATTGCGCTTTCACTGTTTTCACAAGCACTCAATATGTTAAGTAGATATGGTTGTGGCCAGGGAAGGTTCTAGGCCTTTTTTAGGGTGGCTTCAGCCCCCTGTCTGTGATCTCTGCCACCCTAAATCTAAAAGTATCATTTTTACTTTCATAAATAAAAAATAAAAATTACGATGGGAAAGAAAATTATTTATCAGTTTGATCCAAGAGTGATTTTTTTACTTTGCTTTTACATGTGTGCGTTTTGTAGTCTTTCAAAAGTGCGTCTTCAGCTGTCTGCTTTATTTGAACAGAGAAGCACAGGTACGCGCAGCGTGCACGCGCAGTCAGAGCTGGAGGCGTTTATCTATAACGTTAATCGGCGGGAAGACGCAAATACGGCAACCAAAAGCAGTGAAATGTCACTATTCTTATTACCAGAGTTGTAGCACAAACAAAATATTAATGCAAACAATCTATTCAATACTAAATAAAAATAACATTATTGATTTGGTCTTTGTCTTGTGAATATTTGTTTATTAATGACTGCATTCATTGGACACACAGTTTGTAGAGAATGCACACATACATGATCTGATTTGATTCAAGACTGGCATCATTACATCATGCATAAAATTTTGGTGTCCACTTTTGCCATTTAATAATACCATAACTTTTGACTTACTATGTAGTCATATAATATATAATATAAAACTCTTCTTCTTTTAAATTCTCACTGAGAACTAAAACCCCTAAAGATGAAAACCTAGAACCGCCCCTGGTTGTGGCTAAGAATTGCCTCCTTGCATTTCTACTGTAAATGCTGAGCTGAATAAGTAAAACAACGTGGAGGATGAGAGTGTTTCTTAGAGGAGAATGCAAGCTTTGGATTTAGCAGATTGTTAGTTTTAAGATTTTGCTTTTCCAAATTGTGAATTGAATCTCATTTAGCTAGATTCTAGACAAACACAGAGATGGATGATTATATATCAAACTTAATTCTTGACTTGTATTGAATTTACTACTGTTGTCTCCACCTTTTTTCATCTTGCTTATAGACTCTTACAGTACGTAAGAGGGTCACTTATTTAAAATCTAAGTACATGTTAATGTGTGAAATTAAGGAAAACACTAACCAGCCATAACATTAAAATCATCTGGCTAATATTGTGTAGGTCCACCTTGTGCCACCAAAACAGCTCTGACATGATGCCGATGGTGTGCTGTAGTATTTAGTATCAAAACATGAGCAGCAGAAGATTTGTTTGTCCAGCACATCCACAGATGCTCAGTTTTATTGAGATTGAGGGAATTTGGAGACCAAGTCAACACTTTAAACTCTGTCATGTTACTGTCAAATCATTCTGGAACAATTTTTGCACTGTGACATGGCACATTAGCCTGCTGGAAGAAGCCACTGTTATTAGGGAGTACTGTTGCACCTTAAACCTGTTTTGCACCGCCTTGAAACAGGTGCCATTCTTGTAAGACAATCAACATTTACATTTACCTCAGTTGTTAGACACCGTTATGAAAGTGACGTGACATAGGACTAAGTACGGTGACCCATACTCAGAATTTGTTCTCTGCATTTGACCCATCCAAAGTGCACACACACAGCAGTGAACACACACACACCGTGAACACACACCCGGAGCAGTGGGCAACCATTTATTTTGCGGTGCCCGGGGAGCAGTCGGGGGGTTCGGTGCCTTGCTCAAGGGCACCTCTGTCGTGGCCAGCCCGAGACGCAAACCCACAACCTTAGGATTACGAGTCAGACTCTCTAACCATTAGGCCACGACATGCTCAAAGTCTAAAAGTCTAAAATCAAATAAGGGCCTTGCACAGGGGCCCAGCAGTGGCAACATGGTTGCCTGGGGTTCAAACTCACAACCTTCTAATCAGTAGTCCAATGCCCCGCTCCCCCAAACAAACACACACCACTCCCTTCATCTGTCAATGTTATTGATGATTAGTGTATATTTGTTCCATTTCTTTAAGTTAATGTTAATCAGATTTGGGCATCATTTATAGTCCTGGGATGCATATTTTGGTGTAATAAAGAGTCCGACACTGTTGATAAATGTGTGTTGCAGAACATTTAAAAATGTGCATATACACTTTATTGTTCATTGAGTCAAACATTACAGTGTTAAATATTACAGTTCTTCACTATAATCAGAATGGTAATAATAGTAATGACAATAATAGTAGTAACAGTATTAGTAACAACAACAGTAATTATAATACAGTTTTATTCATAGTGTCTTAGTTTGATATAGGACATAGGGGACATAGCTTAGCTTGTATTTATACAAGGCTCCCTTGGATTTACCTGAGTGCTTTGTTCTAGTGAATATATTAATGTTTTCTTTTTGTGTGTGTTCGTGTATATTTTATAACAACGATTTCTAGGGATACATGATTGAGCTGACTGCTCATCAGGGAAGTGTGGGTAACGTGTTAAAGGCAGGGAGCATCCTCTTGGCTGAAGGACAGCTGACTGAAGATGAGGAGAATGAAATTCGGGAGCAGATGAATTTGTTAAACTCTCGCTGGGAACATTTACGTGTGGCCAGTATGGAACGACAAAGCAGGTACTATTTAATATGAAAACTTCCTTTGCATCAAGTATCCTTTAAACCATTATTTCTGTTTATTTGTATGCCGTATCTTACTTTCTGAAACTAAAAACATACATAGAATTAAATGAAATTTACAGTTAGGTTTTTATTTTTTTTTTATTTATATGTCCAGAGTTGGTGGACGAGTTCAGTTTAAAAATGTTTAGAAAAATGTTTAAAACAAGGGAGTTCACTTAAAGTCTGTTAAGGTCCATTTACATAAAATGCATTAAGTACAACGGTGCAAGCAGCCAAAATATTAGATAAATGCCTTTCAGACAGTTTAGCTGCTATTTCTTTCTAATTAATGTATTTTATATAAATAGACATCAACCGATGCCATTTACTGCTTAACTATTACTGATTCATTATACTGTACCTATGAATGACATTTCAAATACACTGTAGCTTCATTAGCTTATATTTATTTGGATCACGTTTACACCTGCAGTTTCACTTCATTTGAGTATTTTAGAAACTGCTGAGTGTGGCCCTGGGGATCATTTTTAAATCCAGTTTACATTCTTGGGAAATCAACAGATTTAAAATAAATTTTAGAAGCATGTTTTCATGATATCCATGATGCAAAATGATCTTTTTTAATCTTTATTGGTGTTTTCATGCAGCCAGTTACAATGTTTCCATCACTTCATAATTCTACTGAACATCATTGAATGTTCTACACTCAAAGGTTTGTGTACACCTAAACATGATACCCATATGCGGTTTTTGAACTTCCCTTTGAAGCTCTTATCTATCTTTGCTCATATAAAAAAACTCAATTTTTTGGCTTTCCTGAAGATTTTGGTTGTTGGGATCTACCCATTCAGCCAAACGAGCATTAGTGATGTAAGTCCTGTGCATTCAGTCTTCCAGTACATCCAATAGGTGTTCAGCAGGTCTGTCCATATCAACCTTGTCTTCATGGACCTCATTTTGTGCACAGGGACATACTGTCATACTGGAACAGGTTTGGCTCTTCCAGTGAAGGGAAATTGTAATGCTGCAGCGTACTGAAGTGTCCAAATACAATTATGTGCTTAAAATGTGGGTGTGATGGTCAGGTATCCACAAACCTTTGGTCATATAACCTTTGGTATATAGATTTTGAAACGATGATAATACCTTATAATTGTTATTTACGTTTGGTTATTTTAAGGCTTCATGGAGTTTTAATGGACCTTCAGAATCAGCAGCTCAAACAGCTCTCCACCTGGTTAGATGTTACTGAAGCTCGAATTAAGCAAATAGAAGCCCAGCCTTTAGGTCCAGAAATTGAACATCTGAAACATCAAATTGAAGAGCACAAGGTACAAGACTTTATAACATTAAGAAACTGTATAACATTCATTACATAATTGTTTTCTTTTCATTTAATAAAATGACACAGTTTACATACAAACCTTAATGATAATGATCATGTAATATTGATGATTTCTGTGATATGTTGATTTGTTTCTTGGACAGAAATGGAATGCATACTGTATGGTGATCTGGTGGTTGGTTAGCTGTAGTTCTAACATAGAAGTATGATTATAAAATATACATGAAGATGATTCAAAATGCAAGCAGAATTGGTTCTCTTTCTTGAAATTTTACCATTAATGAGATCTCAGGCAAATTGTTTACACCATGACCATTTAATTAAATAATGAAATGGTCATTGTTCATTATGTAACACATGTTGTATTTAATACATAGTTGATTAAATATTATTAAATATAAAGTGCATAGCACATTTAACCATGGCCATTGTCACAAAGCATTTTTACATTATTCCATCATTGACTGATTTGGGTGAAAAACAGTGCAGGCAAAATAGATTTAAAGTGATTTACCAGAGGCATCAAACCGAGCTTCATGTCATAGAACTACAGACTGAATGTCAGTGTTTAGGGTAGACAGTAAACATGCATACACTGCATATAGGAAACACGTACTATGTGCTAATAGTATTGTAGATTATATATTTTTATTGTCACCGGCACACTTGGACTGCCTAATAACGTACACACTATAGAACAATTACAGATGCCACTGGCTCTATTAGCTTATCTGTCATGTTGCTATCTAACACTGCCGACCTTGTTGTGGGACCACATTAACCCATGGAAAGCCATTTGAGTAGAAGACCTAGGGTGCAGTTCATCCAACACAAAGGTGTTTAGTGGCATTAAAGTCAGGGTTTAAGTCATGTGCCAGCCAGTTAAGGTCCGATCCAAATTTGCCAAATCTTCATAGATTTTATTGTATGCACAGGGGGATTCTCATAGGATTTTTGTGCCTCTTTGTTTGAGCAAATGAAATTGCAATGTTCCAGTAAACATATATATGATATTTTTGTGTACTGGAACATCGCAATTTCATTTGCATATTTTCATATATATATATATATATATATATATATGAGTTTAGAGAGGCCTACCTTATTTCCGTATGCATAACGGTATCCACAAACTTTTGGCTCTATAGTGTTTGTATGTATATGTGTTTAAAATGACATTTATTTATATATAGATGACATTTTGTTTATTGTGCCCATTAAGCTGTTACAAGAGGATCTGGAAATGGAGCAGGTGCAAGTGAACTCTCTGACTCACATGGTTGTAGTAGTAGATGAAAAGAGTGGAGACAACGCCACTGCAGCACTGGAGGAGAAACTACAGGTGATGATTCAATTGTTGTCCTTAACCCTCCGAGAAAGATGAAATTATTTTACATGCTCTAAGATGTCAGAATAAACTAAATCATTAATGATATAATGAATTAAATGAATCCAGTGTCAGGGTCATGCTTGGACAGTTTTGTGTCTGAACTTTAGTGGGCATTTTGGCAGTATGTGTCTTGTGCCATGTGTTCGCCTTAATTCCTTCCCACCTCTGTACACCTGTCTGTTGTTTGCCTTTAATTGTTTCTCCTATGTATCCCTGCCATGTTGCCTTGTGCGTGGTTTCTGTTCTGTGCCTCCAGTCTGTAGTTATAAATTTCAATTCCACTTCTTGTCCAGCTGTGTTTTGCCCATTATCTCCTGTCCTTGTTACCGGCTACTTTTGTTAGTAGTAAGTGGTATTTGTTGGCTATCCCTGCACTTGGGTCTGGATTTTTGCCCTGTTAGAGGCATCACCTCACTGAAAAAAAGTATTAATTAATTATTACTATCTATTAGTCTATCTATCTGTTACAACCGAGGATGGAAGGAGACAGACCCGTATGCAGGATAGCTTCAAATGAATGGGGTTTAATAAATAATGAAGACAAAGACAGAAAAAGACGATAACTAAAGCAATACAGATGACAACACTTAACAATGACTGACTAGACATAACGAAGTGTAAACGTAACTAATGATTCCGCGCTGCCATCGGCAACACAGCTCACTTAAATATAAAAGACAATGATGACACAATATGGAACAGGCGTGGAGACACTGAGGAGCAGACCAAGGCGGGGCAGACACGTGACGAGGAAGATAAACAAAGGCACGTGGCCAAAAGTCAGGGCTGATTCCTGACACTATCTATAATTACTATCTATTAGTACTTATGTGTGATTACTTAAATCTAAATAGTATTAATTTCTTATCAGCACATTAACCCTGAATGAATGAACTAATCTAAAATGAAGTCATTTAAAAACACTTTCTTGTATGTTTGACAACTGGTACCATTGTTCTATATCAAATACTAAAATATAGCACAAAAATCACCTGATGTTTTAAGATATCAAAAAACCCTCTAATAACGTATATACACTCACTATCCACTGCACATCTGAAGTTTTTGCAACATTCTTATAACCTCTAAAGACTGTTGTGTATGAAAATCCCAGGGGATCATCAGTTTCTGAAATGCTCAAACTAGCCAATCAGTACGGTGACCGAGGAGTGCAAAACACATTAGCAAATCAAAAAACACATTAACAACGAGTCAGACAACCAGGAAAAGGTAGGTATAGTTTATGTACATGAGACCTGTCATTACATATATACAGGTGTCACATATATACATATATACAGATATACAGGTGTCTTGTCCGATGATCGGTAAGTTTCCATTCGCAACTATACCTACATTTTCTGGGTTGTCTGACTTGTCGTTGTGTTTTCGTATTTGTTAATGTGTTTTTGGATCTGTTGTTTTGTTTTCGTATTTGTTAATGTGTTTTGCACTTCTCGGCCACCGTGAATCGGGCATGATCAACCATGACACAGTTAAAGTTACAATGACTGTGAAGTCTAAAACTTAGGGCTTCCTACCATTCAATTCCTCTAGCAAGGGAATGAAACCGAGAGAGAAACTACTATATATTCTTTATGTTTATCACACAGAACCTTGGAGAGCGATGGGCTGCTATCTGTAAATGGACAGAGGACCGGTGGCTCCTCCTTCAGAGGATCCTGAAGACTTGGCAGCATTTCACTGAGGAACAGGTACAGATAAGAAAAAAGCTTATAGTTTTATCTAAAGTATTGTATGTCATACTGTATGCATGTTTTTGATTATTATTACTGTTTTGGGTCAATAAGTGCTGAGGTTGCAGGGGTTGTCACCAAAGCCTCCAGAAATAATGTGTCTTTGTATTGCATTTACATGTACAGCATTTGGCAGATGCCCTTTGAACAACCCTTCAACCAAAAATGCTCATAATGTGCTGAAGTCATTCATTTCCTGATTGTGTTCCCATTCAACTCTTATATTTTCAGCATATGTTTGAATCCTGGCTAACACAGAAAGAGCAGTTATTGCTTTCTATCCAAAGCAGTGGTACCACTGATCACAGTGAAGTGGCAGCTAATCTCAGAAAGCTTACTGTAAGTTATTGTGTGTATTAAACTGTATATTAGATTCTTTTAGTAATGCATCACATATAAAATCTGGTTGTATGCACATATATACAGTTCCTCCAGCTATTGTAGTAGTGCCTCAAATTTTCTCCCTGTAGTTCTTATTTCTATTTTCTATCCTCTTACATGTCCTCCTAAAATTAATTGCATGTAATCTACAATTATTTAATTTATATTTACTGCCTATTTTAACTGTCTGAGTTGGGAGTAGCATCATGCCTAGCAACTTAGGACATCACATCTTTTGTTTAATCAAAAAAAATGGAAACATGTGAGTGACAGTTACAGTGCCATGTTATATTGATTGTTTATACAAATAATAGCTCTGAATGTCTACACATGACTTGAGCCCCGGGTTTTGCTTGCATTTGTTTTGAATGGATAAATCACCATGAAGCCCAGAGAGCTGTGTACTGGATAGGACAAACTCTTGGGGAGAAATATGAGCCATCAGAGCAATTAGACAAACACTGCCATAGCCAATGTAATAATTCTGAAAGTTGTGAAATTGAAAGAAACCACTGGCGTAAAGAGAAAGAAAATAAAGAAACCGCATTAGTCAGCTCAGCCAAGGAAAGCAAATGCAGTTCATGACAGAAACCTTCTAAGAGCTGTAAAAAAAAAAAACTTTTAGCATTCTGTGTGACAACATAGCAGCTATACACTTTAACATTAATAGTTATAAGAGAATGTTTATGGTTTTTAAAAATAATTGTTAAATTGTTAAATTACACAGATTCTGAAAGCAGACATTGAGCTCAAAAGACAGACCATGGACAAACTTTGCTCCCTTATTCAAGATCTGTTATCCAACATAAGGAATAAACAGGCTTCAGAAAAACTTGAAGCAAAGTTAGAAACGTTCACTGAGCGATGGGACAAACTAGTACAGTCACTTCAGCTCACTAGCACCAAGGTGAGGTTTCTTTACGTTTTCATGTTCCTATTTTACAGTTTATAAAACTACTAACTTCATCTTGTATACATTTGTATATCAGTAACAAATATCAGCATTATCTTATTTGGCTTTGAATAACATGCTGAATAATTTTTTTGACTTATATTTCTCCTAGCTTTCAACCACTGTTACTACATACCAGGTTGAAACTACACACAAAACTGTGGAAGCCAGCATTCCCCTGCATCAGAAAAAAGTGGTGAAGCATGTTAAAGAGGGTCTGACTACTCCTCCACCTCAAAAAAAGCGTCAGATTGTTGTTGACTCAGAGCTTCGCAAGAGGTGAGGTTGTATTTCAGCTTTTGAGCCATTTCCAATCCTACCCCCCACCCCATCATTGTAATGTTAATGTCCTGTGCTGAATCATCATAAACTCATCAAACAGGTTGTTGGGAGCTCTATAGTCATTACGGTCATGGCCTTTACTTGCTCTCAAAACAGAGATTCTGGTCCATGTTAATATGATCGCTGTACACCGTTCCTGGCACCTTTTTGAACTTTCCTGCTTTTAATCCTCCCCTTTTATCATCCACAGTGATTGCATTAAACTTTAGGCTGTCCAGAGAAAGGGAGAATTATTATTATTTATTTATTTATTTATTTATTTATTTATTTATTTATTTATTTATTATTTATTTATTTATTAATTAAACACTAAAGAGGGAGAATTTATTCATTGTATTAGGTGTATTCATTGTGTATTGGTTAAAGACAATGGACGTTGTAAACAGAGTGCAAACTAGAAGTCTGTCATGGCTTCATAAAGATAACAAAGATAACATCTGAGACCAGCCTGGGATATAAAGCAGACACCCACTACACTTAAAACACTCTTTGCCCATTAAACCTCTATATCTATAGTGTAAAACCATTCAGTACTGTATTTTATAATGTAAGATTTGATTAGAACCCAGTGTGGATTAGATGGAAGTGATTTGGTCCAATTTAATGGTACTAGTAAGGACTCTTAACTGCTGTGTTCTGGACTAACTGGAGATGTTATGCACCAACTGAACACCCATACATCACAATTACATTACAGTAATTCATACTAATAAACTCATCAATATTTTTAAACATCTTGTAGTGACTTTATATTTCTTATCTTAGCAAGTGATATTATGTGATATTATGTACATGAGCTTCAAAAGAGAGACTGGAGTCAGTAATCACAGAAAGGTCTTTTTCTGTTGCACATGATGAAACAGAAAGGACATCTAATATTTAGGGTTGTAGCAATTTTAAGTGGAGCAATTGTAGCTTAATCAGTTCCTTTCCTTCACAAAACAGTGTTTGCACAGAACAGTGCAGAATCGGAACATCTGAACATTCACTACACCTATATAACACGCAAAGACATGTGACATGAGTGGATGAGTGTGAGCATTTCTAATTTCCAGCATCTTGTCAGAAAGCAGACCTCAAGGAGGTAAAACAGAGTTTTTTCCCTTTTAATATCAACTTTTAAACAAATCACCTGCGACAGTATCATACTGTGTAATCAGAGCTAATTCTAGCTGCATGAGGTCCTAGTACAAGCACTTCTGTCTTGTCAGGATTAAGCAGAAGGACATTAATAAGCTTCTATTGTTTAATGTCCTTTCTGCATAAATATAGATATATTGTCATCCATCCATCCATCCAGTTAATTATCAAATTGTTCGGCTTTAAACAAAAATAATACATTGTCATTGAAACTTCATGTTGACGATGTGCATGTTTCAATGGCAGCCTTATTTCTAATAAATTTTGATAGAGTATTACAGAATTATGTAGGGTTATTTTCACTATGTTCTTTTTTGGGTTGAGAGATTTGTTGATCTAGCAGCACTAAGGGATTTGTTATAACTCAGGAGGCTTTCTTCAGATTCAGTCATTCAGTTTGACACAAAAAGTGGTCTGTTTTAATTGTGATTGTTAAATCGGGCTGCTAGTTTTCTCTAACACAATGCATATATTAGAACTCATTTTTTAATGGAAAAACATTTTAGATAAGGTCTAGTTAATGATCTGAGATACTGACTGTGAAAATGTGACTGCATTTTTAGTATTTAGTCTGAATGTTAGAATTAGAGCAAAAGTCTGACCACCATTATGAGTAAGTGACTGAAAATAGAATGGGATTATTCGCTGTTCTCAAACGCTCTTCTGGATGATCAAAATAAATTACAAAATCTCCAAGAATTAATACTTTGTCTAAAGAAACAACAAGGTTTCCGATTATATCTGCAAATTCACAATGGAGTTCAGAATATGGCTTTGGCCTTCTTTAAATATTCAGTAAAGTGGATCCTCTATAATCCCTGGAGGTTATACAAGGTTGAGAACTGTATTTGATTATTCCTGATCATTAATACTTTTCTTAATAATGTGTGGCTGTGCTTTTGTTCTTCTACCCTTATGATGCCTCTTCTGTTATTTCTCTTTATATTATAAAGCCAGTAATCTTTAAGCTGTTTCTTAATATATTTATTATTATTATTATTATTATTATTATATAATTTGTAAGAATTATAGTAATTTGCAATGTCCTTAGATTTTTAAGAGAGAGTGAGTGATATTCTGTACTGCAGTTTGATCAATAAAAGTGTCTAATAGAAAATGTGCTATATAAATAAAGTTGGCTTGATTTAAAATTTTAACTTGGTTTTTGCTAAATAATTTCTAATTGGTTTGTGTAGCAGGTGATTTGTTTAAAATTTGATATTAAAAGGGAAAAAACTCTGTTTTACCTCCTTGAGGTCTGCTTTCTGACAAGATGCTGGAAATTAGAAATGCTCACACTTATATCCTCTCACATGTCTTTGCGTGTTATATAGGTGTAGTGAATGTTCAGTTTTTCCGATTCTGCACTGTTCTGTGCAAACACTGTTTTGTGAAGGAAAGGAACTGATTAAGCTACAATTGCTCCACTTAAAATTGCTACAACCCTAAATATCCCATAGCACAGATTAGAAGACATAAAATCAGCAACCTTGTTTTACACTAATCTTATCATGTGTATTTTCAGGTTTGATGTGGATTTTACTGAGATTCACAGTTTCATGACACGCTCAGAAGCCATCTTGCAGAGTCCTGAATTCTCAGTTTCACGCAAAGAGGGCAGTGTTGCAGACCTCTATGAGAAAGTCTTGGTGAGCTCAGCCAACATGATACAGATGCCACTGAGTAAATTGTTAACTGTAAGGTTTTTTTTTTTAAATACAAATTTGAGCAATGTTTTTTTTCTCTTTTAATTATCTTGTAGGCAATTGATAAGGAAAAACCAGAGAAGCTTAGAAAGCTACAGGAAGCAACCCGGTCAGCTCAGGCCCTGGTAGATCAGCTCACAAGTGGTAAACATTTATTTTTTCACATATATACCCAAAAAAATAAGAATTTTCATGCCAAAAAAAAACCACACCAACACCACAGAAATGTTGCGTATAATGTAATTATATTAGAAATAGGTGGATGTGGATTGCAGCATGGACATTCCAAAGATGACTGCCCAGGGTTTCTCCAAACCTTCTGAGCCACAGCCCACTTTTTTTTCACCATAAAAATTATAATTCCACTCCTACAGCATCTATTTATATAGTTGTATTATGTTCATAAAATAAATAAATATCAGGACCATTAATTAAGTGCATAGGATAATGTTCATGCTGGAGTCAGTGACATTTGTTCCTGAATGTTTTACTGAGAGAATGCATTTGGGCCATGTTGGCTTTAATGATTAGAAAGTAGAGGCTTTTTAATTGTATCATTCTATCCGTATGAAAGGCCTGTTTTTTATTATATATATATTGCCATAATTGTTTGGATGTATGTTTCATTAGACTGTTAAAAATAAACCAATAACTATACAAAAGAAATATAACTTTAATAACAGTGGATTGTGATTTCCACATAATAATAATTCCTGAACCCCACTTTGGGAGCCTTGAAGCTTACATACCAGCTAGTTCCAGCTAGTTAATCTCAGTTCATGTCTGACTAAAGCCACAAATGGGAATGGATTCCAGGTCAAGTGACATATTTCTCAGACCAAATTTAATAATGTTTATTTTTCTTCCCAGATGGGCAGAATTCTGATGATATTCAACAAGCTGCTCAGCAGTTACATGCCCGGTGGGTTGAGTTTTGTTCTCTACTGGCTGAGAGGCTAGCATGGCTGGCCTACCAGACTAAAGTCCTGGCTTTCTACAATCTCTTCCATAACTTGGAGCAGCTCGTAGCAAATTCAGAGAACTGGCTGAAAATTCAGCAACCCCCAGCATGTGAACTAGAGCCACTGAGGATCCAGCTTGAGCGCTGCAGGGTAACATCTCTGTTTTTCCGTGTGCATGGGGTCCTATTCTTTAGATGCGTCTTTCATGTCTGTTTGTTTTGTGTCCATATGCAGGACTGTCTTTTCCTGTGTCTTTTCAGGTAATGCCCTTCACCTATTGCATGTGTGCATCCCAAATAGACAAATAAATAGGATTAAGGGGAAATTTATAAATTTACGCAAAATAAAATAAGTAGTCTATTTAACTGAGGCCTAGTTTATTCACATCCCATTCCAATTCTCCTCAGGAAGAAAGAAGAATGCGCATTTACTGTAAAATAAAAACATCTTTGGAAATATGTTGAATGTGGTGAAAACAAGATGATACCATGATAAACAATAGAATATTTAGCATAACATTATTTGTTATAGCATAAAAAGTAAACTAGTGTATAGGTACATTGTCTACTTCTGCTTACTTATATCTTACTCTAAGATTTTTTACATTAAAATCGAGTACCATATTCTAATTTCATTGAATTATCATGTCTGCAAATTCACAAATCGGTGCTTTTAATAATAATAATAAGAAGAAGAAGAAGAATTTTTTTTTTACACATAAATAATAAATTATTTCTAGCACTACTTTCAAGTCACACGATAAGGATCTTATGAGTTGTAGCCTGTAACTACAAGCGTTCCATACAAGGGACATGACCAAACTAATTGAAGTCAGGTACACCTTTAGGTGTTTAAAAAAAAAAAAAAGATAATGGTTTGTTTTAAAACAATTCGATGGGCCACTTTAGCATAGATTATCCATACTGTCATGTAACTGTCAATGTGTGCAGTAATATTTTGACTATTTTACTTTTTTATTTTATTCTTACAAAATGCATTTTATTTAAATTGTCATTATATTCAAGTTGACATTTTATTTATAGTTTGTAAAAATTGCATAGGTTTGCAGGTTATGTAAAAAGATTAAACCAAGATAAGTCATGTTAGGCCTTTTTGTATCTTTAAAGTGATACAGCAACCAACAAATTGCAAAAAAGATAATAGTCAAAGCAAAAAATGAAAAACAATCAATTTAAATAAGTTATTAGAAAAAAAGTTATTATTTAAAATATTTGATAAAAATTAGGTGACTTCACATCACATTGAAGTTCATGATTAATTCAGTCAATTAAGTGTTTTTTCTTAACTGCAAATAAAGATCAGCTGTTTCTTTAGGATTTTCTTGACAACTTGATTTCACCTAAATGTCATGGTTGAAAGGTGTTGAACAGAGGGCTATGAAAGAAATCTCCATAATAATAATAACATCTACCATGGAACAATGTGAATGGCATTCTTTGGGAAAAGAAATATATCCTAGTCCACCAAAATCACCCCAATCCATGTAGCAAAATGTGCTTTAGTCTAATGACTTCTTAATGGAACATTTTATTCATAATTCTGAAAGACACATTTGATGGAAAATCAAGACATCTGATCAAAGAATATCATATCCACCATGTAGTGTGGTGACTACAACATTATGCAATGAGGGTTGCATCTATTCAGCTGGAACTGGGGCTTTGTTCAAGATGAATCCAATTTAAAACCTGCAGGACTCGACTAAGATATTTTATCTTATGGAAGTTTTAAAAAAAATTCACCTTCTAGCACAGTGACAACATTCATTCATTCATTCATTTTCTACCACTTATCTGAACTTCTCGGGTCACAGGGAGCCTGTGCCTCAGGCGTCATCGGGCATCAAGGCAGGATACACACTGGACGGAGTGCCAACCCATCACAGGGCACACACACACTCTCATTCACTCACACACTCACACACAAGGGACAATTTTTCCAGAGATGCCAATCAACCTACCATGCATGTCTTTGGACCGGGGGAGGAAACCGGAGTACCCGGAGGAAACCCCCGAGGCACGGGGAGAACATGCAAACTCCACACACACAAGGTGGAGGCGGGAATCGAATACAGAGCACAAAATTAAGTTGACATATGAATGACTTCAGAAGATGATTATTTACATTTCCAGCACTTGGCAGGTGCCCTTATCCAGAGCAACTTACATTCTTTTTTTTTTTTTTTTTTTGGCAATACAACTGAGTAACTGAGGGATAAGGGCCTTGCTCAGGGGCCCAACAGTGTGCAGCTTAGTGGACCTGCGATTGAACTCACAACCTTCCTATTACTAGCCCAACACCCTAACCA
This sequence comes from Tachysurus fulvidraco, assembly GCF_022655615.1. Lineage (NCBI taxonomy): Eukaryota > Metazoa > Chordata > Actinopteri > Siluriformes > Bagridae > Tachysurus > Tachysurus fulvidraco. The sequence goes on from NC_062535.1 coordinate 5,724,854, forward strand.
CTAGGCTACCACACATCCCAAGTATTTTTCAAATGGCCTTTATAAGACCCCAGATCTACACCTTACCTTTGTGCAGTGATCAGAGATCCACAAGCAATGTGATGGATTTGGAGCATTTTTGCAAGAAAAAATGGAATAAATTACAAGCAAAAGGTGCTATTAATTATGGTTTGCACACAAACAGGTTATTGTTTTGTTTTTTCTAAAGCATTTTTGTATTCTTTGTTGTTTGCACTATCACTTTAAAGGGATGTTTATACTTTTAATATACTTTATTAGTCTTCTTCATTTTAGTTTAACAGATATCCACAGGGGTCCCCAGACCCCACTTTAAGGCCATTATTCTTTTGTGTGTAGATGTATATCGCCTACCAGTTTAGTGCCTAGCTTGAATATCAGGGAACCGTCTGATTTATTTTAAATTGCATTACTGGTATTTACAAAATGGGGTTTTGCTGTAAGCACTAGGCATGATGGGTGCATCACATCATTCTTATTTATGCTCCCTAGCAAACCAAAGACTTTTTTCCAGTTTTCTTGTGGCTGCACAGCAGTTTAGACTCAATCCCTTGAGCTCTCTTTTCACTGTGCATGTGAAAATGCTCCTACTTTCACAATTAAACATAGCCATGTGCTCTACTGTTGTGTTTTATGATTTGATTTCACTAAAAGTTTAAATGCTCACGATAATTCAAGATTTTATTCCGATCACATTTCTTCCTTGAAGACAGTGGTTCACCAATATCCAGGCTATAATAATGTGTTGGACAGTTCTTAACCCAATTTTAGACTTTTATATGTATTATAGAACTATAATATAGTATTGTAACTACCTGTATATGTATTGTAGAAGCAACAGGAAATTATAGAAATGTTATACATGTTCCTGATTCACTTTTGTTAAACATGGCCAAATTCATTTGTCACCAACCTAAACATATGTTCTTTATTAATGATCGGTTATGTCAGCTTATGTTAATGCTTAGTTATGTGATATTTTTTCAGTAATGTCATTGATATACCAAATGTTTACTCTTGTTTCTAGGATGAGATAGCTCGTCTATCTGTGCTTGAACCAGAAGTAGAGCACTTACATGATCAACTTGTGGAGCTAAAAGAGAAAGAGGAAACACAAGTGTTATTTGATGCTGATATAGCTGCATTCCAGGTCCACTACCAGAATGTTCTTGCAGACTTAAAGGCCAGAGAGAAACAACTTGTATTAGGTGAGTGATTCTTGATGATTTCGTATCAGGAACGTTTGGCGAGTGAACGGATCTGAGTAGTTTTGACAAGGGCCAAATTGTGATGGCCAGATGACTGAATCAGGACATCTTCAAAATGTCAGCATCTGTCAGTATGCAATCATTAATTCCTACCAAAACTGGTACAAGGAAGGATAACCAGTGAACCTATGACAGTCATGAGTGACAATGTCTCAGTGATGCATTTGGGGAACAAAGGTTAGGGATCATCTGGTCCGATGCAAAAGCAAAAAAAGTTAATGTCGTCTTTGAGTGAAAGGTGTCAGAACACACAGTGCATCACAGCTTAATGTGCATGAGGCTATGTAGCCACAGACCAGTCAGAGTACCCATACTGACTGCTGTATAATTCACCTTGCTACACTGCAAAATGGTTTATAAATGTTTCAGGAACATAACAAAGAAGGTTTTGTCTTGGTTTCAAAATCCCCCCAGATCTCCATTCAATAGAGAGTTTGTTAGATGTGCTGCACAAACAAGTCCAATCAATGAAAGCACCACCATCTTATAGGATTTAATAGATCTGCTGCTAATGTCTTGTTAGATACTACAGCACACTGTCAGAGGTCTGGCAGAGTCCATACCTAGATGTTGCAGAGCACCTTGTTGATGGGCAAGATCAGGGGAGAATGACAATGTCTAGTTTGAGCTGACAGGATGTCCATAGTAACTAAAATTAGCAAAATACAATACAACGCAACCATTGGTGAGCAGAAAAGCATCTCAGAACAAACAGCACACCAAGCTTTGAGGTGGATGGGCAACAGAAGACCATATCAGGTTCCACTCCTGTCAGCCAGAAATGGATAGCTGGACTATAAATCTTGAACTTTCTATTTTTGGTGATTCTGTGACCATGATAGCCTCAGATTTTTGTTCTTTTTTTTTTTTTTTTTTAATTATTTTTGTGTGGAAACTAAAGTCCATCTCAAGCCTGTCTGGTCATCCTCCTCAACAAGTTGTCTCAGCCTGCAGATCCTCTGCACACAGAACACCAGCCCATCTAGCACCAACAACCTAATGCCACAATTAGAGTCACAGATAGCACACCTCTCAGACATTCTGGTATTCATTGTGAATCTTAACTGAAGTTCATGACCTGTTGGTAAATGATTTTGAATTTACCATTTTGAATGGTGAGTGTCTAACCAAGATATTTTGCTAATATTTAGGGCCATTTTTTCCTCAATATGTATATCTATTCTTTAATATTAAACCAAAATGCAAACATTTTGACGTGATCAATGACAATATATTATTAATCGTATAATGTTTTGTTTTCTTTTTGTAGTCCAGACTAGCCTTCCACCCACACGCTACAAGGAAGTAATGGCAACTCTAATGGTTTGGCTGCAACAAATTGAAGACAAACTACCTTCTACAGCTGTAACCGAGTACCCAGTCATGGATCAGAGGCTGAAAGACACTATGGTTTGTTTTTAAGGTTTTGAAATAACATATCACTTCAGTTTAGTTAAAAAAATCAATAAACGCACACAGATTTTGTTCAGTTGAAGCTGCTAGATGCATATTTAAATGTAGAGCAATGCAAGTGCTGCCTAAGATATTGATCTTCTGACAGTCTATGGCACCTTTTACTACTGAAAAAGGTGTTATTAGCCTTATAGACTCTAGAAGAAGTGTGTTATTATAGCGATAGGTCACCAGCACAGACTGCTTGTGATGTGGTATCCTACACATACGTACATATACAGATGCTCCTTGCATGTCAGTAGGGGCTGGTTGTCCAGTCTGTCTCTATTGGCCAACGTCATTGTAAGCAAGTGTTCTTAGATTTATTATAGGGCACATACACGAAGGTAATTCTCTGTTATGTCATTCACAATATAGGCTGCAAGGTCCGTGGACTGAATTACAAGTATCTTATGACTTTTTGCCAAAGTCCTGGTTTCAAATTCTCCTCTCTAATGCTTTTAGCCGATGGTGAGCTAGCAAGAAAATAATATATTTCAAAAAAAAAATTGAATATAGCTCCTACCCTTGCCTTTTCCATCTGTGTAAGAGGGTACAAATGTCATGCTCAACACCAGTGACTTGTCTTGTGTGATTTTAATGATATTTTCATCTCCACATTATATTACAACTATCCAGTGATGTTCATGGCAGTTTATATGAAATGGCCCAATTTGGACACTTTTATGGGTTGTTGGGACCTCTGCTTTAGAGACTAGTGTTAGAAAGTAAAGGTTTAATATTTAAGTGCACTGCATTGAGTGTTTGTGTCTGTGTTTGTGTGAGCTGCAGAGACAATGCCATTCCTTCCTTTTACTCCATTAACTCACATAATTTTTATTTGTTTTGTCTGTGGAAGTAAGACCAACTGTAATAAATGTGGCATCTACTTGGGAGGAGAAGAGCCAAGGAAACAGAGCCAGAGCCGAAAAATATTGAAACTACCCCATAATGAAAGTTTGCTGCAATTTAGCACCTGAATTCTCTGTACACAGAGGCTTCCCTGTATAGGAAAGATACCACTAGAATGAGTCAAATTTATGCTAAAAAGACTAGCCTTTCAAAACAGATTCTGGATCTGGAGAAATCAGTTAGTGTATGTTCGAACTATCATTATTGACTAATTGAACATTCCTAGCTAAGAGGGGACAAATTTGACATGTGATATCAGAAAATGAGCCGCAAAACTGATATCAGAAACCGGTCAGTTTTATGCCATCTATGTTACTTATTTGAAGAATTGGTACAGTATTGTTACAGTAAGTTTAACCTACCAAACTGACAACCCTAGAAAAATCACAAATATGTGACAAGTGCAAACCAGGTGGGAAAAATAAACATTTACACACATAGAGTTCACCACAAAATTAAATAAAATATAGCCCATAGAGATTAAAAATCCATACATACTAGAACTGTAAGTAAATACCTGTAGGTTGAATTGTGGTCACAAGCATACAGATGTAGTTTGACAGAGTGAGAGGTCCAGAGAATGACCAGTATGGGATGGTGGAAATTTATTGCAAAAACTGCTTCATGTGTTACTACAGTATGTGACCTGTATGAGGTCTGTAGATGGTATCCAGGTATTTCTTATTGTCTGTGATGGCTGGGAGGGTTAAAGCAGAGGGGTGAGGGGTTTAAGTTCATATTATTTTCTTATAATTAATAAACATTGTTTTGTAACTGCTCTGTAAATGTGCTCACTGCAACACTAATATCACTCCAACATATATCAAATAGTGCCACCAACATTTGGAATATTACTATATGGGCATCTTTTTTCTATATTAGCCAGATAGACTCTCTATTTTCATAATTTTGGTGTTGCTGGATTACTTGATGTTAAATGTTTTCAAATTATTATTATTTCTGCACATTACTTGTTGTGAATCAAGCATTTATAGTATTTTAGTAAAGCCACAGGTTTACACAGTTACCATGCATGTCAATTCCAAATGTATTTCCAGAAATATTGTTTTTAAATGTAAAGCAAATGTATAACATAGACAGCTTATGTAGACAACCTCTGTATTGTGTATGGTCAAGGTGGAGTGGAAAAACATTGTCTGAAATGTCCTCAGAATGGTCTGTTAGTAAGAAGGAAGGGAAAGTGAGCAGACACTGTACATATACAGTACAGTGGGGCTTGAAAGTTTGGGCACCCCAGGTAAAAATCTGTATGAATGTGCATAAAGAAGCCAAGAAAAGATGGAAAAATCTCCAAAAAGCATCAAATTACAGATTAAACATTCTTAGAATTTGTCAAAAAAGTTAGATTTTTTTTCCATCATTTACACTTTCAAAAAAAAATGGCGTCTGCAAAATTGGCCACCCTGTAGAGTTTATAGCATGCACCACCCCCTTTGGAAAGACCAAGAAAAATATCAGACAGAACAGCTTGCAGGATTGTGAGAAAAGCAAGTCAAAACACACGTTTGACTGCACGATCCAGAAAGATCTGGCAGACAACTGGAGTTGTGGTACACCATTCCACTATAAAGAGACTATAAAGAGATACTGTACAAATATGGTCTTCATGGAAGACTCATCAGAAGAAAACCTCTTCTACAGTATGTCTCACCACAAAAATCAGTGTTTGAAATTTGCAAATGAACATATAAACAAGCCTGATGCATTTTGGAAACAAGTTCTTGGGACCGATGAGGTTAAAATAGAACTTTTTGGCCGGAATGAGCAAAGGTACGTATGGAGAAGAAAGGGCACAGAATTTAATGAAAAGAACCTCTGTCCAGCTGTTAAGCATGGGGGTGAATCAATCATGCGTTGGGGTTGTATTGCAGCCAGTGGCACAGGGAACATTTCATGAGTAGAAGGAAAAATGGATTCAATAAAATTTCAGCAAATTTTGGACACAACTTGATGCCATCTGTGAAGAAGCTGGAGTTAAAGACAGATTGGCTTCTACAAATGGATAATGATCCTAAACACACCTCAAAATCCACGGTGGATTACATCAAGAGGCATAAACTGAAGGTTTTGCCATGGCCTTCTAAATCTCCTGACCTCAACATAATTGAAAATCTAAGGATAGACCTTAAAAGAGTAGTGCGTGACAGACAGCACAGAAATCTCAAACAACTGGAAGACTTTTGTCAGGAAGAATGGGCAAAGATACCTCAAACAAGAATTTAAAGACTCTTGGCTGGCTAAAAAGCATTCACAAGCTGTGATACTTGCCAAAGGGGGCAGTACAAGGTGTTAACTCTGCAGGGTGCACAAACTTTTGCAGATGCCATTTTTTTGTTTTCTGTTATTTTGAAAGTGTAAATGATGGAAATAAAATCTAACAAAATTTTTGACAAATTATAAGAATGTTTAATCTGCAATTTGATGCCCTTTGGAGATTTTTCCATCTTTATGCACATTAATACACATTTTTACCTGGGGTGCCCGAACTTTCGAGTCCCACTGTATCGCTAGATAGTTGGTTGTTGTTGTGTTTTTTGTTTTTATTTTTGTTTTTTTAAATGAGTATGGCTTAAGCAATTCACAAATTAATAGAAACAACCAGCGCATTAAATAAGCAATGGTATTTTTCAGGCAGTTCAAGCTGAGCAACAAGAGCACCAGAGTAAAAAAGACGATCTCAATAAGATGGCTGAACAGGTGTACCAGAAAGCTCCCCCTGAGATATCGCAAAGATATCACACTGAGATGGACAGTATGATGGCCTGTTGGAGACATTTGTGTGAACAACTGAAAGAAAACATACAAAAATTGCAGGACCACATTACTAAGCTGCAGCAGTTTCAGGTAGGTGTTGTTTCTTTAATTTATATTGGTTAATTGTAAAGTCTGGTTGAAGGACATTTTCTGTGCTTTGTATCCATTATAAATAAAACATTATAAAATAGCATGTCTGAGAACTCACTTGGTGCCTTGTATTTATATAACTGGTAATGATTTTTTATTCAGTGTTTAACCAAATTCTCTTTTATCCCTCTATTAGTTTAATCACTTAAGTATACAAACAAACATACAGTAGTGTGTGTAAAGTATGTGCATTATGTTTGTAGTCTACTAACACTTTTGAATTGCCCTCAACACAAATACCTCTCAATCCCTGACAAACTCTTCAATATCCCAATATATTTTCATTAATCCAAAAATGTGTCATTAATGTATATTCTAAGACACATGTCTCTGTTCACAAAATCAAATTTAAATTTTTCTTTACTCACAGCCCTGTACAACCCAGGACACATTCCCAGAGTAGTTGGCAATAGTTTTAGATCATCTTAACTTACTAATATAATGCATACTTAACCTACTGGGCCAGTGGTGGCGCAACTGGTTAAGGCTCTGGGTTGTTGATCAGAGGATCGGGGTTCAAGGCCCGGCACAGCCAAGCTGCCACTGTTGGGCCCTTGAGCAAGGCCCTCAACCCTCCCTGCTCCAGGGACACTGTATCATAACTGCCCCTGCACTCTGACCCCAACCACCTCAGTTGGGGTCTGTGAAGAAAAGAATTCCACTGTGCTGTAATGTTTATGTGGCGATAATAAAGGCTTCATGCCCCCCATTCTTCTTCTTCTTCTACTGATTACCCCACTGTTACTGCTGGTGTTAGTGAATGACGACTGTAATCACTGATATTGTAATTAACATTTTACAATATGATTTTGGGTAAAGTATTAGATGTCTGACAATACTCAGGATAATGATTTTTATTTTCACTACTATTATTACTTATACAATATGTAGTTTTCTTAGTTAATATCGAACATTTATAAGCTTGCGATTTGAATCATCACATTTCCAGTCATAATTTTTCTTTAACTCACTTGTTCCAGGTTTTTTTAGGGGATATTGTTTTATGTTTATTCTGTAAAAAAGCAAAAGTACTGAAATAGAGGTGGAAATACATGTGACCTTTGACAACTTTTATTTTATTTTATACAAACACGTATGTAATGGGAAAGCATTTTACTTCTCTAATGCATAGGAAATATATTTTGCAATTAGAATGACACAAAGACCCTGCAGAAATGGATGAGTGAGGTTGATGTGTTTTTGAATGAGGAATGGCCAGCCTTAGGAGATTCAGAAGCTCTTGAGAAGCAACTTGAACAGTGCACGGTGAGTCTTTAATTATTTAGTGACTGTGTTGACTGAAAATGCCGAACGATGGACGGACTGAATGACTGGTTAAAAAATTATTTGTTTGTTTGTTTGTTTCCTTGCCAGGCCTTAGTTAATGACATTCATACTGTCCAACCTAGCCTTAATGGCATCAATGAGGTTGGACAGGCCCTGAAGAAGGAAGCAGAGCCGCAATTTGCTGTCAAAATACAGAAGCTGCTTGATGACCTCAATTCTCAGTGGGAATTAATTTGCAAACAGGTAATGATTAGCTGTCCTATTAAAAGTTCTGATTTTGCACAAGATAAAAAAACCAAAATACATTAATTGAAGAAGTAAGATTTTATGTGTCTACCTGATGTTAAGGTTGTATTTTGTGAAACTGATCTTGTATTTGTGGTTTGTCCTTTAGGCATATGCAAAAAGATCTGCCTTGAAAGGTGGACTGGATATGACAGTGAGTTTAAAGAAGGAGATGCAAGAGATGCAAGAGTGGATTACACAAGCAGAAGAAGATTACCTAGAGAGTGATTTTCATTATAAAACACCTGAAGAACTCCATATAGCAGTGGATGATCTTAAGGTTTGTGTATTTTAAACCAGCATTTTAAATGTTGTTTTCAAACACACATATTTAGTGTTTGTGGTTACACTTTCAGGTCCTGTAATATTTACTCTTTATTTAAATTGTCCTTTCACTAAAAAAGTGTTCCTTTTAATAGAACATCGAGTTCATCAGTGCCTCATCAGTACATACAGTAGCCAGCTGAATCAAGTTAGGGGTTCATTAATAATTAACACCTCATTTGAACTGTTATAAACAAAAAAATGTTGAGGCAAATTATCTTCCTTGTAAAATACACTGATTGGTTAACTCTCTTTGCTGGTCCCAAGCCCAGATGAAAAGGGAGAACTGTGACAATATTATGCTGAATAAAACCTGTGCCAAATCATATACAGTATGTGGATAAAATGATCTGCTGTGGCAATCCTGAACAGAGAGTAGCCGAAGGACAACACCACCATCTTTGTTGTAAAATATTTTAAAACTTAAGTTCATATAATATAAATGTTGTTTCCATATTTTACCATATTTTAAGATGTAAGCCACCATTGCAGTCCAGGAAAAGATAAGAAATAATAGATATTTCCTGCAGAAAGCAAAGTTCTTTAATATCAGAGAGAGTGTGTGAAACCAAATTCTGAAGAAAAATACCTTTTAATGTCATTTATATTTGTTATGTCAACATTCAGAGAGCACAAGAAGAAATCCATCAGAAAGAAATAAAAGTAAAACATCTGGAAGATAAAGTTACCAATTTTATTGAGAAGGCTCCACCCACAGCCCATGAGGCCCTAAAGGAAGAACTAAATGTTTTAACTACCAACTACCAGCGGCTGTGTAATCGACTTGATGGGAAGTACAAGACATTAGAGGTAAACTGAATGGTGAAAATATGAAGGTAACGGTAAAATTTTCCACCAGTTTTTTGAAAGGACATCCAACCTAATGTGTCATTCAATTTGTATCATTTGCAGGAGGTGTGGGCTTGCTGGTGTGAATTGCTTTGTTATTTGGAACATGAAAATGCTTGGATGGATCTACTAGAACAAAAACTTAATGAGGTGGAGAACTTTCAAGGAGGAGCAGACAAAATTGCTGAGGCTGTGGATGTAAGTAGTAGAACTTTTAAACAAACTTTTTAACCACCTATATTTTTAATAGACTAAATTGTATTCAGGTATAGATCGATTACACACCTCCATCAGCCTGGATTGTTGACATAAGGCAGGTTGGGTCTATGGATTAATCTAATCAATATTCATCAGACCAGGCTATGTTTTTTCAGTTTTTTACTGTCCAGCTTTGGTGAGCTTTGTGCCCCAACTTTAACCTCAGCTTTCTATTCTTGACTGACCGAGTTAGAACCAAAAATTCCAGGAACACCTGTCAACAAGCCAACTCTTCCTGCTTCAATGTGCTCCAGCTGTCTCAAAAGGGTCCCCTCACCAAAGTGCTTTATTCAGACTGCAGGTTTCAGCACTCTCTGTAGACTTTTGATAGGATTAAATGCTCAGAGAAGGTCACTGGGGACAGCAGCATACTGGAAGGTGGGAGGTGCAAGGCTTTGCTTCAAATGCACACTGAGAAAGCGTTTACAAAGGCCTGGGTGTTGGGCCCCCATGGTTGGCCACCAGAACAAGACCCAGCATGCCTTGAGTTTAGTTGGTTGGGTTCTGAATAAAAGCTGGAGAAGGCATATGGTTGGAATTTTTGGTCTGGGGCCAAAAAATAATTCAGCCTACAAGGGCTAAAATCTGTGAGAGGACTCTGTGGCCTCTACCTCCTCGATGAACCAAGTTGAACCAAGATGAACTCCCACAATGAGTTGGGCTGAATTAGTACAAGGGCTGAGGTGACAATTTCCTTTAGCATGTTTTTTATCTTTTTACTCAATTTTCACTCCAAATGAATGCAGTGTAGTCAGGTTAAAGCAGTGGTAAAAATGGGTTCAACGCTGGAGATGTTTGAGAGAGTTTGACCTGAGCCACTCGACAACAGCTTGGATTTTCTTGAAAAACGTTTATGCTTTTCTCTTTATTAAAGAATCGACGAATTTTGAGGTCAGTATATGGGCTCAAGCACAGTGGGGTTGGGTAAACAGGAAGACAGGAAAGAGGCTAGTGAGTAGGCAGGCAGCTCTATCCCTTCACCTCTCCCACTTGTGGTTATACAAACTAATGAAGAGGCATACAAATGAGTCAAAGGAGTTGGATTTATTCTTGATTGCTATTATGTTTTTTAACAGCTTCATTCGGAGATTCAGGAGTGGAGTGCCACAGTATTCCACTTAGACTTGAGGGAGAAGATTTAAACCTCTCTGTACTTCACCTCAATACAAAACCCCTGGTAGAGGGAAAGGAGGTTTTGGCAGCTTCTCTCACTCCTGGACAGGATGGTCAAATATTTTCCATCATTCGGTGGTGAATGAGTAGAATTTCAGTCCCATGATGTAGCCTTCTTAGATCTGGCATTGACAGTGGAGTAGGTTAGTGGTTGTTGGGCAAACACAAGCTTGAATTGCAAGAGGAAGGACATACATCTCCCAGGCTTGTCCCCAGATCAGGGACATGCTTCATGGCGTTCAAAATTGTTGCACCATATTCCACCCTGTACTCAGCAAGTTCCTTATTGATTGTGCTGGCTGAGGCTGAAACCATATCAGGAGAGGGGTTGCAGACAGGTGGTCTGGTTCTTCCAAGAGGTCAAACAATCTGATTCTGATTAATCCATTGTCAGATCACTCTGCTATCACCACAGGAAAAACAGAACCTAGAAGCCGAATACAGTCTCAAGTGTAAAATGTTAAATGTGTTGTATTTAAGGCAGTTCAGATAGGACAGTGTGTTAGGAGAGTATGATGGGGCTTTCCTGTCAAGGCTGGAATTCAAACTGGTCGGCAGTGTGGCAGTCAGGTACTCAAAGTTAATTTCATGTGTTATTTAGTGTCTGTTATTGTCCTCTTTTTGTTCCAGTCTTTAGATACCATGATCAAACAACATCCTGAACACAATCGTAATCAAATCCATGAGTTGGCCCAGACACTTATGGATGGAAGAGTCCTTGATGAGCTCATTCATAAGAAGGTGGAAGATTACAACATTCGCTGGGATGAACTTATGCAAAGGGTATTTATTTTAAAGTTTTAACACATAAATGAACCTTTTATACACCGATCAGTCATAACATAAACCACTGAAAGATAAATTGAATAAAATTGGTCATCTTGTTACAACTTGTTAAAGTTTAGAGTATATGAAGCAGCAAGTGAAGAGTAGCTCTAAAAGTTGATGTGTTGGTAGCAAGTAAAATGGGCAAAAGTAAGGATCTGAATGACTTTGACAAGGGCTTAATTATAGTGGCTAGACAACAGGATTAGTGCATCACCAAAATGGAAAGTATTGTGGGGTGTTTCTGGTTCCTTGTAGGTATTAGTCGATGCTTACCAAAAGTAGTTTACTTGCCACATTAATTGAATAATATGTTATTCACTTCACCTGTCTGTAGTTTTAATGGTATGGCTATCAGACAGGCAGACAGACAGACAGACAGACAAAGAGATAGACATATATTTGATGTAACAACCTGTTTTGTCTGTGCTCAGTTTTCTATGAAAAGTGGCTTATCGGATTTTCAAAGCCTCTTGAAGAATCCACTGTATGCCAATGGACACTTCGATGTGCTTGTTTTTGTGTTTGCAAATAAAAACTAACAACCTGCCTTAAACATTCGATTTTCACTCTGTTATCCTTTGCTATGACAGGCTTTGCAAAGGCGACAAGAGCTAGAGAAAAGCTTACAGTGGGTGAACAAGAGTGACAAAACTCTGCGTCTAATACAAGATTCTCTAAAGGCAACTGATCGACATTTGAATGCATATCTTACAGATGGTATAGATGCTGCTCAGATACCTCAGGAAGCTCAGGTTTGCATGTTTCTCAGCATAACACTATGGTTTATTCAGTTTAATACAGGATTTTTCCAAGGTGTTTGGTACATATTTGAATATGCTTTTTAAACTGCATTTTTAACATCTTATGTTATTATTAATATAGAAAATTCAAACTGAACTGAGTGGTCATGAAGGAACTCTAGATGGTATGAAGAAAAGTTGCAGTGAAGATGCATCAGAAAAAATGGTCACTGAGATTGATGCTACATATGTGAGTTTTATAAACTTTTCTATTATGTTAAAATTAAAACAAAAGAAAAGACTTTTTAAAACTTTCTGTAAAAGGAACTTAAAAGGCTAAAATCACACACCGATGTATCACATTAGGTACACATGTGTAGAACATTGTTAGCCAGTATTTTGAAGGAGGCTTGCACTATTTAAACCTGACATTTAGTTAGGTGTGCTCTTGACTGTTTAAGTGAGAGTGAACACCATGGTGGGATTGGAAGAGCTGGCTGAGTCTGGCAAGGGATTTAAAAAAAAAATTAAATCGGCCATTCCACTGTCTGGAAAATAGTCTACAAGTGGAGGACATTTAAAACAACTGCCAACATGCCCAGATCAGGCCGTCCATGCAAATTCACTCGAGAGCAGACTGCAAGATGCTACTAGTAGTCACCAAAAACCCTAAAATGCCAACATGGGACTTACAGCAGGCTTTTGCTACTGTTGATGGGAAAGTGCATGCCTCTACAATCAGAAATAGACTGCACAAGTCTTTAACTTTAATGTGAGGTGTGCAAGGAGGAAACCTTTGCTGAAAGTGTTTTTGCTGTATGTGTTTTTGTTTATCTTTTATTAATGAGTAAAACAATTTTTGTTTACCTGCAATAAAATAACTTTATTTTCCAGAAAAAAATAAAAACAAGATTGAAATGTGAACATTTGTTAATAAAGAACTGAATATTTAATTTATATATGTATATATTGTTTTAATTAAAATGATATTTCAATCACATTTTTTTTATTCTTGCAAGGCTAAATTATTGGAGGTGAAAGCAAAGTTTCGACTTTTTCAAAAGCCAGCCAACTTCGACCAGAGGTTGAAAGAATGTGAACGTGTATTGGAAGAAGTGAAGGGTGAACTTGGGGTGCTGAGCATCCACAGTGTAGAGCAGGAGGTGGTGCAATCCCAGTTGGAGCAGTGCATGGTGGGTATTATATGCTGTGTGCATCTTTAATTATTTTAATTATCTTTCATTATTTTTAAATTAGCCATGTTTCCCTCTATCTTGACAAGAGATAATAAATATTTGTACAGCATGATGTGTTAGTTATGTTTCACCTTGGTTATGGTGTTCTTTGGGTAATAATAATAAGCTGTCATGTTTCTGCACCAAACTTCGAGCTTCTGTCTACACCATAGTTAAGATATTTGAAGACAATTAGAAATTGTTGTCACATGAAGTGACCAGTACTCGCCAGATATTTGATGATTGTGTGTGTGTGTGTGTGTGTGTGTGTGTGTGTGTGTGTGTGTGTGTGTGTGTGTGTGTCTGTTTGTGTATCCATTGTGTACCCATTTTGAACCTAGTGCTCAATGACAGTCATGCCAGGCAATTACACAGACTGATGTTCCCCCTATTTGAACTAAATTTGTGTAGCCTATTTTATTGATGTGTGCAGTATATGTTGTTTGGAATGAGTAGTCATGTTATGAACTTGTAATTGAAGTGGATTATTTACACAGTCATTCTTCATTCATTCATTCATTCTCTACCGCTTATCCGAACTTCTCGGGTCACGGGGAAATCTCCATAATAATAACATCTACCATGGAACAATGTGAATGGCATTCTTTGGGAAAAGAAATATATCCTAGTCCACCAAAATCACCCCAATCCATGTAGCAAAATGTGCTTTAGTCTAATGACTTCTTAATGGAACATTTTATTCATAATTCTGAAAGACACATTTGATGGAAAATCAAGACATCTGATCAAAGAATATCATATCCAGCATGTAGTGTGGTGACTACAACATTATGCAATGAGGGTTGCATCTATTCAGCTGGAACTGGGGCTTTGTTCAAGATGAATCCAATTTAAAACCTGCAGGACTCGACTAAGATATTTTATCTTATGGAAGTTTTAAAAAAATTCACCTTCTAGCACAGTGACAACATTCATTCATTCATTCATTTTCTACCGCTTATCTGAACTTCTTGGGTCACGGGGAGCCTGTGCCTCAGGCGTCATCGGGCATCAAGGCAGGATACACCCTGGATGGAGTGCCAACCCATCACAGGGCACACACACACTCTCATTCACTCACACACTACGGACAATTATCCAGAGATGCCAATCAACCTACCATGCATGTCTTTGGACCGGGGTACCGGAGTACCCGGAGGAAACCCCTGAGGCATGGGGAGAACATGCAAACTCCACACACACAAGGCGGAGGTGGGAATCGAACCCCCAACCCTGGAGGTGTGAGGCGAACATGCTAACCACTAAGCCACCGTGTCCCCTTACAGTCACTTTTTTCTTAAAAATAGATTTGGAGTCTAAGTACAGATTGTCTAAGCAGAATACAAATGACATGATGCAAGAAATGTTTTGTGGAAGGATATTAATGAAAGGATTAAACTTTTACTTTTTACTATATTTGGTATTCAAAAGAAACCATGAAGTATCTATTGAAACATCTATTATATTATATAATATTTATTAATTAACCAATGACATTTAAGTAGTAAAAATAAATACATTAATTAAAAATTAAATAAATAAATGTAAAAAATGAATTAACAAAAATCAATTGTTTTGTTCCATAATTATTATTTGTTTGTTTTTCCTAACATTCCATGTTGTCAGCCATGCCAAGAAGCGCATCCTAAATCATCAAGATGCACCAGAATTAATTCTCATAATGCTAAATCAATATTTTAATCCAAATCATACATTTTTATTTTGCAGAAGTTGTATAAAAATCTAAGTGAAGTGAAATCAGAAGTGGAGATGGTAATTAAGACAGGAAGGCAAATTGTGCAGAGACAGCAGACAGAGCAACCAAAAGAGCTGGACGAGCGTTTAACAAGTCTTAAACTTTTGTACAACGACTTGGGTTCACAGGTATGACAAGACTATGCTTCACAGGTAATGTAATGATCCAGACCTACTGATTATGATCATTCTGTTAAGACTGGTCCTAAATCTTTACCAAACAGAAATTGGATGCCACTTTGCTTGGTGATTTAAGTTTTTTATGATGCAAGAACTGTTGATGTTTGGCTGAAAAAAAGGAAATTAGAATATGGAGTTAGTTACCTGGCCAGAATGAATTTTTTTTAGGAATATTTTAACATTTTATTTTAACAGTTAATCATTTTAAATATATCAGCAGTTTGTTGATGACTAGTAATTGCTATTGTTTTACAGTTTGTGCTAGTGCTATTGTTTACCTGTCTCTCATGTTCTCAGGTAACAGAGGGAAAGCAAGCCCTAGAAAAAAGTTTTAAGTTACTGAGAAAATTTAAAAAAGACATTAAAACTCTAACAGAATGGTTAGCAGCTGTTGATGGTGAACTGACTCGTCGGTCATCGGTGGAAGGAATGCCAAGTGACCTGGAAGCGCAGCTGACGTGGGCCAAGGTGCATAAAAGTTAAACATTAAAAGTTAGAATTACTGATACTGCATATTGAACTTGAAATGTTGGAATCTATACACTGAAGTGAATTTTATTTAGAAGAATACTTCAATTAAATAGAATATTTTTAAATATCAGAGTGAGACATTTTATATTATTTCTAATGATGTAATTTATGTCCACTCTCTATCACAGAATATTAAGCCTGATAATAGCAGTCACTACATTTTACCAGCCCAGGAGCCTAAAAAGCAGCAGTGAATTTACATAATTGCTGTAACTTTTTTTTCCAGGCCACACATAAGGATACAGAGCATCACACACCCCAACTCTGTTTAGTAAGAGATTTAGCAGAAGCCCTAAAAGCACATATAACAGAGAAAAGCCTAATAGATGACAAAGTCAGCTTGTTGAACAGCAACTGGATTGCTGTGACATCACGCAGTGAACAGTGGCTCAATTTGTTGCTGGTAAGATAAAGCTGCTTATATACTCAGATACTGGTTCTTTAGTTGACATTTTCTTTAATATGATATTTACCAAAGAAATATATGCAAAATATTTGATAAACATGTATATGAATTTAAAGTAAAGAAAAAAGAGTAAAGTTAAAGACATGTGAGTGAAACAATTTCATAAACAGAGAGAAAATTAATCTAGTAAGCTTGAAAAAAATCTTTAATGTCTTTCTCATCAAAATGTAAAGTTGAATTCTCTGTTGGACAGGATTACCAGAGTCAGATGAATACATTGGAAAAAAATGTTGCTCTCATAAATGCCTGGATAGATGAAGCTGAGACTCAGTTAGACAAGCTGGAGAACCAGGGCTGCATTAACCATGTAATCAAGGTTTGTACCTTATAAATAACCCTAACATTAAAACAACCTTCCTAATATTAGATTAGATTAGATTAGATTCAACTTTGTGTATGTTCCCCATGTTCCACCAAAACAGCTCTGACCCCTCGGGGCATGACTCCATGTGAGCTCTGTAGATGTGCTGTGTTATGTGGCACCAAGACGTTAGCAAGTTCCTTTAAATCCTGTAAGTTGCAAAGCGGGGTCTCCATGGCTCAGTCTTGTTTGCTCAGAACATCCATCAAATTGTGGAGGCCAAATCAGCATTGTGAACACTGTCATATTCCTCAAAACATTCCTGAAATAACATATTGTCAGTAATGTAGTTAGAAATCAGCACTCTCATTAAGGGGTGCATTTGATCTGTGACAGTGTTTAGGTATGTGGAACATTTCAAAGTAATAGCCACATGACTGCCGGCACCAGGGGTTTTCTAGTGAAGCATTGGCCAGAGCATTACACTGTCTCCATCGGCTTGCTTTCTTGCTCTAGTTTATCCTGGTGACAGCTCTTTTTTCAGCTAAGTGCTTACC
Organism: Tachysurus fulvidraco; assembly: GCF_022655615.1. Lineage (NCBI taxonomy): Eukaryota > Metazoa > Chordata > Actinopteri > Siluriformes > Bagridae > Tachysurus > Tachysurus fulvidraco. Next base: position 5,742,198 of record NC_062535.1, read on the forward strand.
CAGACAGGTTATCCTTCGCTCCCGACATGCATTAGGGTTCATTGGGCACTGTTACGACCCTGAGTTAAGTCTAGGGAGTTCTCAGGGTCATTAAACATATGTGCCTTGGCACGTAACAGGCACACATGATTCTTTTGTGAGTTTACTGTTTGTCTTTAATTTGAACACTTTTTAGGTTTTAACTTGAACTAAACTGAACCTACTGTTCAATACATTAACACAATAATATGTCACTGTGACCTTTAAGAGTTGAGAAGACACAAATTGCTGACTGTGTGATTGCAGAAAATTTTTGTGTTTAAAACTTAAGATTTTATTTGTGTGTGTGTGTGTGTGGTGCGTATAACATTTTTGTTACACTAAATATAGATTAATTGGATTTGTTTAAGCAGAATTGTGTAATGCACATTATGTAACAGGTACAGTACATTGTGAAACTTATAAAAGGTTATAACATGATTTTATTTGTAAATCACTAAAACTGATTAGAGTCTACAAGCAGAATTGGAAGAAATGCGTGGAAAAGTAGTTGATGTCCAAAACCTTGGTGAAGACATCATTAAAACCAGAGGGGAGCACTGTAAAACTCAAATAGAGCCCAAGCTGAATCAGCTCAGTCAACGTTTTGAGATGGTCACCAGAAGGATTCTTCATGGAGAGGTTACTAAATTTAAACTAAAACATTTTATTGCATATGTTGTTTTCATCTGATTTTAACAGGAATTAGAAACATAAAAGGCAAAATCTAGGCAAATCTGTAATGTTTTTTTCATTTTATATTTTAATAACCTATATAGGCTTCCACTCAAGAATTAGAAGAGTACCACAGGCAAGCTAATATGTGCCTAGTCCAGCTAGAAGAAGAGATTAAACTGGGTGAAAACATCAAAGAAGATGATTTCATAGAAGATGCAGTAAGACTCTTTTTCACTTTTGCTATTATTATATTTGAGTAACTAACTGAATAACCCAATCCAATGAAATATCCCATGCCATGACTTATTACTTATTTCTACTACTGTATTATATTGTAGGTATAATTTAATAATTATTTTGTCAGGGAGACTGTGGTCTGTACTTAAGTCAATTCATTAATATTCTCCTATAAAAGTACTGCCACAATAACATGTAGCTGTGACCTCTAAAAGTCAAGAGGACCACCACCACATATTGCTGACTTTGTCATTGTAAGATTTGGGCAGAAACGAATAATAAAACAAAGTTGACTAAAACTCACATAAGATTTGATTTAGCCATTGTGAAGCATAAATAATTTATAACCACATGCTGAGTTCATGTTCATATGCTTTTACAGGTTGTTGATGAAGATGAAATGAAGGACCTGTTCTTAAAAGGAGAAAATCTGCTAAAGAGAACCACAGATCCGGCAAAGACAGCTGTTGGTCAAAAACATAATCTACTTCATGATAAATACAACACCCTGAAGGTACAGAAATAGAATCATAAATGCATAGAATGCTAATTTTGTGAAAACATTTTTTATTATCATTATAGTTCAAAGCATGGTTTAAAATAGAAGTAGTTCGAGACACTGAAGATAACTCCATAAAGGTCAAAAACATGCAAATTAAGTCAACGTAATAATGAGATTAGGAAACTAGAAACAAGATGAAGACATATGCATGTAAGACAAACACAGAATACAGTGCTCAAATGTTTGCATACTTGAAAACATTAAGTATGAATTTGCAAGATGTGTACCAACATATTTTAAATAAAACATGGGTAAGAAGGCAAGACTAATGTATTTTATTTCTTATAGGACTCAAGTTAATATGTAAGGCATAACAGAATGGAACAAACAGAAAACAAAACAACAAAAAAGAAAATAAGGAAATGATCTCTGTTTATAAGTTTGCATACTTTAAGTTCTTAACGTTGTGTATTGTCCCCTGTAGCATCAATGATGGCATGCAGTCTTATGTAATAATTGTGAATAATAATAGTGCAGAATCCTTAATTCTCTCAGGTGGTCTACTGTAGCTGCCCATTCTTCTTGGCAAAATGCCTCCAGTTCCTGTCAATTTTTTGGTTGTATTGCACAAACTGCACATGCTGAGATCTCCCCAAAGTGTCTCAATGATATTGAGGTCAGGAGACTGTGATTGCCTCTAGAACCTTCACCTTTTTCTGTAGCCATTCAAAGGGCCTTGCCTTGTGTTTTGTTGTGTCGCAGCATCTGAGATCGTCTCATGCGCAGCTTTTGTGCTGTAGAATCCAAATTGTCTTCTAGTATTTTCTGATAACATGTATTATGTGAAATCTTTCTTGGTCTACCGACCATGGCTTAGTATCAACAGGATATGTAAACTTTTGATTCTTTAAGGGGTTATAGGGGTGCTTGGGCAGAAATCCAGGCTCCAGGAGGGGGACGGCAGTATCAAGGTGTAGCAGTCCTCTCCAGGAGCATAGTGTAGGCTCAGCAGGCAATATGAAGTTGTGGATCAGCTGGAAGTTTCTGAAAACTTCAGAAGTTTCTCATTTTTGACAGACTAGTGCAAAGCTAGCTTTGAAATTTTACTTTATCTTAATGTTGTTTTATAGTATTTATACATAAAATATATTTTAATGTATTTAATTTGTATTGATAGAGCCTGAGAGCGCTTAGGAGGAAGAAGGCACTTGCTTTTGCCCCACAGTGGTACCAGTTCTGTAAGAGGTCAGATGATATGATGCAATGGCTTGACAACATTGAGAAGATGCTGGCTGGACTGCCAGATTCTGCAGCTCAACCAAGAGTAAAGGTAATAATTTATGTTAAAAGATATGCCAAGTTTCTCTGTTATAAAGCCATTTAATAATGGACAAATTATATTAGCAAAGATCAATCAAATCTATAAATATAATCAAATCATTTTACTACTGTCTCATAACTTGTGACTTATAAATAATAATAAATAATATAAACATATAAGAACACCATGTGTACTTATCAGGGTGAGATTTTCTGTTTTGTTTTTGATAAATTGGAGATTGCCAATGAGATTGAACAGCAGCGTCCAGTACTTGAAGATGTGCGTCGAGTTGGTCAGAAGCTCTCAGAAGATGGCTTTGTCAAACTGGTAGAACCACGCCTCATTCCGATTAATAAACGCTGGGGACAGCTAGATATGAAATTTGAAGGATATAATGTGAGTAAAGTTGAAAAAAAAACTTTTTTATTTATATTGTACAACAAGAATGACTGAAGAATAATTTGTGTTTCAAACTTTTACCCTGTTCTGTAAAGGAATTGCAAGCATTGCTGCGTATTATTGATGAAAATGATTCGCGACTGACCTCGTCTATATGGTGGTCTGACATAACTGAAAATATGTCCAAGCAAGAAAAGTGCCTTAAGGTAAGATTAAAAAAGGTGAACAAAGATTTCAATAAATGAGCCACTGTAATAATGTGTTGAGTAAATAACGTGGAAGATGTATCAAGACATGAGGTTTTGACCATGAGGGTTTGAGTGATGGGTAGTTCTTAACAATTCTTTGCCCAATGTTTGACCTCTAGTATGTGGTTCTGTATAATATAGGATTAATTTTAATTATAATTTGTATATATCAAAATGCCATCTATAAAGCATATAACAAATTTACCTAGCATGCTCCGAAGCACAATTCATGTGACATAACCAGAATAACATGAAAATTACCACAGACCTGAGCTGTTATAAGGCTAAAGGCACATTGATTTCATGGTTAAGTCAATGAGGATCAATACATTTTGAATTAAGACGAATCCTGTGGGTAAAGACATAAACTGATGTTGCTTGCTATACTGCCCTTGGCTTTGATGGCTTTGTGTTGTATTGGCAACCTTATGTAGCATTGATGGACTAATGTTAAGCCTTAAATCAAAGCAATACAGAGGGCAGAATACAGGTACAGCTAAATCACATCACAGCCACAATAATCAGTTTAACTGTACAATTTTAAAACTGTTAACTTAGGTCTGATTTAATGTCAATTGCTTAGCTGCACAATTGAGAAAATGTAAATCGCTCTGGATAAATGTAGTAAATGTAAAAAAATAGCCTTTCCTCAATATATTTGTTCTTGTTTTAAGAATATTAAGGGCATTCTGACATAGTAACAAGTAAGATGTTTGTTGATGCCAATTATTTCTCTTTTTTAAGAAAGTGTCAGGACTTTTGCTTGGACATTCTCTGTCGGAACATTAGGGGGCTTTCCGGCAGTGTGTTTTTTGTCACGTGTCTCGTAAATATTCACCTCTTTGTAATGGACTCTTTATTATGTCTATTTATTTCCCCCATGCTGTGTGTAGTTTTATCTGTTCTTGTGTTCGTGAATTTATGTTCCCTGTCTGCTTCCTTTGTTAATAATATATATATATATATATATATATATATATATATATATATATATATATATATATATATATATATATATATATATATATAAAATTTTATTTTACATGTTGTCCCTGTGTTTGGGTCTGCTTTTATTGGGCCAGCATATCTAGAATTTTACATGCAACTTTATGTTTATGACCCTCTGAATCAGCTGAAAAGGTATTAAAGTATTAAATAAATAGGTTAAAGCAAACAAACAAATAAAACATTTCTAATGAGAGATTTTTGCCAGAGCAATAATTTCTGCTCTGGGTTGAGTATATGTTAAACTATTGTAAGTATTTATTTTTTACAGGTTTTTTCACAAAATAAAACAAAATATGTATTTACTAAAAAATAACAAGAGAATAATTAACATTCTATTTCACTTTCACATTTTATTTATACATTAGTTATACTTTTAAATATTCTTCTAAATTTTCTTACCCAGGAAGTAAAGCATACTTTGGAAACTCTCGAAGCTCCAGTGATGGCTTTAGAGAAGAAAAACATACCTCCTCATGATAATCCACTTGTTCATCTCCTCAGTACCAAGTGGGAACAGCTGAAAAAGCTCTATCAGAATAGGCTAGGGTAAGTAGTAGTAAGAAATGTTGGTTTTTGGCCTTCAGAGCACCAGAAATAAGATGCACAGCATCAAGCAGACAACCTTCAGGATGATTTGATATTTTTGTTTTACTATAGTTCAAATTTAATCAGATTTTTAGTTAAATATATCATATCATTATTGTGAAGTCTTGTTTATGTAAAAATAGCATGAAATTTTTATTACATAGTATTTTATGTAATATTGAACTTACTTTTGACTTGTATGAATAAGTATTTTACTGCTGTTTTGATTGAGAATTAAATAAAAATACTGTAATTTTTCATACTACAAGTACTAAATGGGCATTTGTTGGAAACAAAAAAAAGTGGTGTCTTACACTGTACTGTACCATAATTACATAGAAAAGAAGACACCTGACAATTTTCTTCAGAAATTGTGTTGGTGGTTTAACAGTAATTGTAGGAAGTGAAAATGAGCTGTCTTAAAATGTATTATGTTTATTAAGGGTTTCTAAATCATTGATTTATAAATTATCTCAGAATTTAATATAGACTGTGACTGTAGTTTTGTAACGTTATTAGCAGGACTGCACTTTTTACCCTCTCCAACACTGTCTTTACTCATCTCACGTATCGTCTGGGCCTTATTTTGTCTATTTTCTCTCCTCCCAGATACTTTGACAAATGCAAGAAATATGGGGACATGTTAAAAAACATCCACAGTTGGCTGACTGTTGCAGAAAAAACATTATTGATGTATGAAGAAAACCCAAACAACCACAGGAGCCACATCAAGGTAATTACTTATTGTAAAAAGCCAAAAATCCCTCTTCTTCTTCGCTATTCAATCAATCACAATTTAAATGGCTGAATGACCCACAGTGTGGAAATGCTTAACGCTGATAGTAAACATTCCCACTTTTAAACAATGATGTACTCAATTTTTAAGGTGGACACTCTTTTACACTTCAAAATATTGAGTACAAATTTGAAAGATCTGAAATCATTGAATAAATATAAGTAAAACATGTCACTAGATCTAAATAATATAATGACCATGTAAATATAATTCAATATTAATTAATTAAGTATAATTAAAATCCTAAAATAACTATAATTAAAGTCATTGCAATAGCAGGTCCCAACCAATAGAAATGAGATACTGTATAATTGAAATGCAAAGACTAATGAAATGTGAAGACTATTATTTAACAAATGTGCTACATTTACTACGATTTGCAAAAACTGTTCTGAAACATTTGTAGCTAGTCACTAATTGCCACTCTAATCAACATGGCCAAAAGCAATGCGCATTTTTCATTATTCATTGCTTTAGGGAATTTGTATAGACCAAATAAATATATTGAAATATATTTATGATAAATTACACACAGGAACTGCAGGAAGATTTGGAAAATCAAGAGGCAACAGTAAAAGCGCTTAACTCTCTAGGTGAGGACCTAGCCTTGCAGGACAGGAAGGATAATGGAGAAAAGATTAAAAATCAGCTAGATGCCGTCAATACCCGCTGGACTACAGTGTTCAGTCAGCTGTCTGATATAAAGAGAAGGCAAGTATTACTGTTTCTTGTACTAACTTATTGTAACTTACTGTGCTTGATCAAGAGCATCACTTTGTTGGGGATGAACCCATAATTGCTGTTGCAAAAGTTGTCAGTTTTAGTACAGGCATTAACTCGCCTCCTTGTGTTTTTTGAAATTTTTAGATCTACGGGGGAAAAGATTATACTTACTGAGCTTCATGAAGATATTGAAGAGTTTCAGTCTTGGCTAGATAAAGCAGAGTGCATTGCTGCCCTACCCATAGAATCAGACCACAGGGAACAGCTCAACATGGCATTAGGAAAAGTAAAGGTAGAGACATTTCAAATTCTGAAACATTAACTATAAAGTTTATAGAAATAATCAAAAAACGTGATTAATATATCTGAAAACTGGTGTAAATAAGAGGATTTTTGTGTTCTTTTGTTGTGTTTTTGATACTTTTAGGCTGAAGTAACAGAATTACCAGACAGAATGAAAATATTACACAAAATGAATACAAAAGCTTCATCTCTCTCTGATGACAAAAACAAGAATTTGGGGAACAGTTTCAAGATTATCAACTTGCGATGGGCCAAGGTATTCTTGTCAAGTCAAGAAGCTTTTATTGTCATTTCAACCATAGCTGACATAGTACATAGTGAATTGGGACAACATTTCTCCAGGACTATGGTGCTACACAAAACAACACAGAGCTAAGGACTTAGAGTCCTAGCCAGATAAAGTGCATCATGTGCAACCTAGTGCAAACAGTGCAAACAATACACTACAAGACAATACACAAAACAGTGCTGACCAGTGTACAGTACATACTGTATATTATACATTACAATTGTAAAAAAAAATATATAGGAATCCAAACAAGAAGGTTCTATTTAAACATATCTTTACTTAATGTATTAGCAGCAGTTTGATGAGGTATTGAAATGTGGAGTGCAAAACAGCAATTGAGTGAATGTGCAAGACAGCATGTGCAAAGAACAAAATCAGTGTGTAAACAGTTTGATATGGGTGGTGCTGTAGACATGGATGTATAATAAATGAGCGTGTTTTTGATTTAGTGCAGATCAGTGCAGTCCACACAGTTGACCTGTGTGTGTCTGTGTGTGTTTGTGTGTTGTGCTTGGTACAGTTCAGTTCAGTTACTGAGGAGTCTGATGGCTTGTTGAAAGAGACTGTTACACAGTCTGGTCGTGAGGGTCCGAATACTTCAGTACCTATTTCCAGATGGCAGGAGGGTGAAGAGTGTGTGTGAGGGGTGTGTGTGAAGTCCACAATGCTGTTGTCCTTGCCGATGAAGCCTGTTTTTTAAATGTCCATGATGGAGAGAAGAGAGACTTGAATGATCTCATCTTCTCTTTTAATGATGTCCTTAATATCCGCTTCCGGGTCTTGCGATCTGAGATGGTGCCGTTTCCAATCCAGACAGTGATGCAGCTACTCAGGATGCTCTTAATGGTCCCTCTGTTAGAACATGGTAGTACTGAATTTCAGGGTCTGAGTGGCATTTTAGTCAATAACTCCTGAGCTAAACGCTGTTACTACACAAATAACGCCTCTTTTCTATTGTAGTAATGTAGAGAGACAGCCACAACTGTGTTTTGTGTAGTAACAGCGTTTAGCTTAGGAGTTTCTGACTCCGGAAACTCCAATCTGTGAATATGCGGCCAACTTCCCGCTCCTTCAATCCTCTCCAGCGCTGGAAAGCTGATCCTATACTAAACACGGGTCCTACTTCTTGCCTTATCGTAAGCCTTTCTTCGCTTTCATTTTTTGTTTTATCCTCCATGTCAATTTTAAAACCGCTTTCTGATAAAGTCACACATGCGCGGTGAACACACTCTCCGTCCATATTGACAAGACCCGCCCCCTTCTGCTCATTGGCCATACGTTTGTTTTGATTTTGTTTTGTTTGGTGGCCCAACGCAGTTTTCGGAGACCCTACCTTTACAAGAGATTCTAATATTGGCTGCTACACAGGACATAATGCCTGATATTGATGCACTTCTGCAGGCTAAAAGATGCCAAGTTTCAGGGGCAAATTGATCAAATAAATTTGTTTACTTTAAAAAACATACTTACTTACATATAAATGAACAATTTTTACAAAGATTTTCTTTTTAAAACAGCTGCCACTTAAGATTTTAAGTGTGTGGAGTCAATTCATGTATTCAGAATTGCTTCCCGGAAATGGAAATTGGATTTTAAACAGTTTCTATATATTGATGTTTGATTTATGTTAACATGCAGGACAGTGTTTTTAAGTTCCACAAACCTGTGGCTAAATGTTTTGCACCATTGTACAATAACTGTGTTCAGTTTTTATGCATAATTCACTTAAATAAATGATAAACTGGGTAAAAGTGTTGTTGAAATTGCACATACTACTTAGGTTGTTCATAATATATTTTTGTAAAAGGACAATTCATTTAATATAAAGATTTTTATAATTTACTTATTTGCACTAATACAAAGAATAAAGTGGACTTGTTCTATGTAATTTTGCTATGAGTTTAAGGGTCTGGCCCCCTTGAGATCAGATTAAGCTGTATGCAGCCCCCAGACCAAAATGAGTTGGACACCGATGCTATAGATGGTTTGCTGAGCATTTGTAGAGTGTCTACAAAAGACATATCAGAAGGTGTATGTAACGGCCTGTATAACACAGAAACTGTATTTTTACAGTATTTATAACACAGAAACTGTTATTGCTGCCGCTGCTATTATCATTAGCATCTGAGTTAGCCAAAAACAGTAATTTCTCTAAAATATGTATTCTGTTTTGATTTATTCCAGATGTCCTATAAAATATTTTGAATAAATATATTGTATTCAAAGATGATCACTTGCACTTAGAGAGAGTTTACCAGAAAATATTTGCTAGCTATGCTGGTAATATTTCACTGTTTTTCTAATAATTCCAAAGGTATCATCTAACCTTCCTGAGAAACAGCAACAGATTGAGAATCACTTGAGAGATTTGGATCTGTACCTCAAGCTCTCCAGCTGGGCCTCTGCAACTAAGAACCTACTTGAACAGTCACCTGATGCAATTGAACATAAGGTATACTCTGATATGTAAGGGATATATAGGAAACAAAACAGTTTTTTTATATATTTTTAACTTTTTGGACTTTTTACTTTTTATGTACATAGTTTAAATAATTGCAGTATGAATAAACTTGTGTATGGACTTATTATACAGTGAATAGGCTTGGTCTTTATTCATGGTTGTTTTTCTGTAGACTGATGATATCCAGTCCAAGAAGTCAGAAATAGAAGCAGTTTTGGCAAAAGAGAGACCACTTTATCAACCTGAAAGGGTGAATTGTTTTCAATGGAATTTCTGATATGTATTAGGGCATTTTGTTCCAACATAAAAAATAATTATTTACAAATTTTGGTTCTCCATTTTCCAGGACCAGTTTGATAGTCTCAGTGCAGACTGGATGAACATTCAAATGCTGCTTAAGGAATGGAAAAATAAATGTCAAGTAGCAAGTAAGATACAGCAAATAAGCATCATAGCATTATAATCATACACACAGCCAATGCATTTTTATGAATGAAGTTAAAGTGAATAGATTACTCATATCTCAGTATTATGCATTGGCTGTAATATTTATTATTTGTTCATTCTGCAGCTGAATACTTGACAAGCAGTGCCGCAGATGTTTCAGCAATGGACACATTTAATAATTCAAGCACTGAACTTAATGACTGGCTCTCTCTTCTCGATCACATGATTACACAGCGGGTGAGAGTAGGAGATCTCAGTGATATCAGTGATCTTACTGTGAAACTCAAGGTTAGTGCAGCAAATCACTTTTATTCTATATACTTTTGTGCTGTTACAATTGTGTATATGAAATTATATAATCAAACTTGTCTTAATTATTCAGTGTTATTTGACCTAAAGGGTTCTGTATTGTTTATAATGCCATTGTCTTTTGTTTGTTCCAAAATGTATTCACTTCCCAAATTGACACAATTGCAGTCCTTCTTATTTTTAAAACACCTAACTGTTATTATAAATACTTATGATAGATAGATTTATAAATAAACTTATGAGTTTTATTATTGTTGTTTATTTATAAATATAATTTATAAATAAACAACAATAATAAAACTCATAAGTTGATTGCTGAATTTCAATATTTTTTTGTGTATGGCTTTAACATACTTCCTGATTCTCTTAGAAATAAGGAAACTGGAAGCAGGTTTGGGACAGCTAAAAGCACATGCTCTTTATTGGCTGTGGCTCATTCTTCCTTTTCAACAGTGATATTTAATGCAAGCGCACACACACACACAACTCTCACCTCCTTATCCTAATCACTATTCACTGAAAGGAGGAACATTCTTTAGCAAAAGTTCCCACAGGTGTGTAATCGTAATCACTCAGTTTCTCTGACTCTGCCTCCCATACACAAAGTGGTATTTGACCATCAAATGTAGCACAGAATCCAAATATATTTTAAGTTCTTAAATGACCTATGAATGGGTTTGATTTTACTCAATTGTGGATAGAGTTAGGGTTTTTCTTAGCCTATTATATTTCAGTATTATCTTGTGTAATTTTTTTTTAGTGAAGGAGCTAAAAATGACTTTGTTCAATCAGTTGTTGCAACTGGTTAATAACAGTGTAAACTCCTGTCTTTCGGCTAATATAATTTATCGTATTGCACCCTAATAGCAAAGTTTATCAGAATATCTGAGTGGTCATGTAAATAGCACATGACCATATCATTGTCTGTAACCATTTTTTGACTGCTAGCAATGAACTCCTTTTTTATCAGGTCATTTTTATTGAAGGAAGATGCTGTAGTAAGAAGGTTCCTAAACTACATGTCATATGATTTACAGTATAAATGAGATTGTGAGAGAAACTGTCTCCTCTAGTATTTATTGTATAATGAATTTATTGTTGTGCTGTGTTCTATTATTTTTAAATGCAGATTATAAATTCTATTTTAGTCTTTTTCTCAACCATGATATGCTGCAGAATTCTGGGAGCTAAGCGATAAAAATAGGCATAATTCCCTGTCCATCTACCTCTGCTAACTTGGAGAGACTCTGTGGAGTGACTCAGTCACTCAGTAGAAAAGAAGTAAAGATAACAAACACAAAAATATACCAGATATATATTGAAAAAGCCTGACGGTAATGACGAGAAATAAAAATATGCTTTTTGTGAGAAAATGATTTACACTGCAAAAATAGGTTAAAAATAGGTTAGACAAAAAAAAAACATAGACAAGTAACCTATTTTTACAGTGTAAATCATGCTACAAAAATGCTTGTACTACTATAGGAAAACTGTTGCATATATTACAGAAGCTCATTTCAATATCGTTTAAAACATTTGGGAGGCCCATTTTTTCTTATACCGCTGCCCATTACATGCTCTTTGTGCCACACTCCTTATTTTTTTTATCTTGCAGTCAGTGGGGAAAGACATGGAACAGAGACGCCCATATCTGAATAAACAGGTCACTGCATCGGAAAACCTCAAAAACAAAACCAGCAATCCTCAGATGCGTGCTACAATTACAGATCAAAGTAAGCATCATTTTCATTTAGTGCTATTATTATGTTTAAAATCCCTGTTAAAAAGAACTTTTAACCAAGTTAGTTGCTGCATTTTTATGGTGAGGATAGATGTATTAAATCACAGTAATTAATTAAGTTCAATTGTTTTGTCCTAGTCCTTTAGTTTATATGTGTGTACAAGTCTGTTCCACTGCTCCTGCAATTTAGTTGCTTCTGTTTCCCAAAATCTAACTAATTGTTAATTTAAACTAGCACACTGATGATCATGATAACACATCTACTGAAAATGAATGAATAAACACAAAACACGTTTAATGGTTTGTCTTTGACTTCTCAAAGGTGGGAAAAGGAAACATTTCTCTTGGATTCCATTAGCAAAAGACATTATTGTAGATACAAGGTCAAAACCACACATGTAACAGTACAGAAATTGTTGAGGAATGATTTGAGGTATATGAAACGAGTTCAAGGTGATCACTCCAGATTCTCCAGATCACAATTTAAACAAGAATCTGTGGGATGTCCTGCACAATCAAGTCCGATCCATGGAGGCCCCAAAAGATCTGTTGCTTGGTGCCAGATAATCCTATCAGAGGACTTTGGATGTTGGCACCTGGATGGCTTAGAGATTTTGATAGCACAAGGGGGATTTGTGTAATATTAGGCAGGTGGTATTATGACTGATTGGTGTATATTAACCATTTAAATATGGTTGTCATTTTTAATTCTTTCCACTCCATTCAATTCTACAGTGTCTTATGATGGTTATCATGCAAGTAGAGCATTTAAAACATTTGCTAGCCTTTGCTATCTGCATTTGGTAGTTGTCATTTGACTTTTTTTAAATTAATTAATTAATTAATTTTATTTTTTACTTTACTGTATGACATTTAGTGTGGACAGCAAAGTAAGAATTTCATCGTGCAGGGAAACATGCTTTCTGTCTGTGCGTATGATAATAAACACTTTGAACTTGAACTTGAAGTGGCTTGGGATTGGCAAATGACTAATTTTGAGAAAATGGGGCATATGTGTGCATCTGCAATCTGTATTTTTGCATGCTTTTTTATCCATGCATGTGGTGGGTGATCATTAGCAAATATACACATAGCTGTTTATATTTAAACCACTTATTAAACTGATTTATAGGTTGAAAGTGTTTGCTTTTCCAAAATAATGGACATAGGTTCCCTTTGACCCTGCAAATTTTTAAGTCAGACCTTTGCTACTGTGGCAAAAGATGCAGGGGGTTGTGCAAGAGTTCCTAAAAGGATAAATTAAGGGTTCTTAGCCTCCTAAAAGGGTTTTTGGCAAAAGTATGTGAATCTTTGCTTTGAGTGTCTGGTGTGACCCCCTGTGCAGCAATAACTGCAAGTTAATGTTCCTGGTAAACATTTATCAGTCCTGCACAACAGCTTAGAGGAGTTTTATTTCATTCCTCAGTACAGAATAGCTTCATCACTGGGATGTTGATGGGTGTCCTCACATAAACTGCTTGCTTCAGGTCCTTCCAAAACATTTGTAGTGGATTAAGGTCAGGACTTTGACTTGGCCATCCTAAAACATTTGTTTCCCCTTAATCATCTTTTGGTAGACTTGTGTGCTTGTGATCATTGCCCTGGTGCATTTAATTTTGCAATTCCATTCATGGACAGATTTTCTGGCATTTTCCTTTAGAATTTACTGGTTTAATTCTGAATTCATCCCATCAATGATAAGTCATCCTGGCCCAGATGCAGCAAAACCCAAAGCATGATATTACTATCATAATGTTTCATAGATGGCAGAGAAGATATAAGGTTCTCATTCTGGAATGCAGTGTTTTCATTTTATGCTTCTCATTTTAAATTAAGCAAGGTAGCAAACCTCAGATGTGCAGCAATATTCTTTTTGAGTAGTGGCTTTCACCTTTGCTATGAACTATGCCATACGCACATTCAGAAGAATTTGCACAAATTGACTCCAAGCAATTAATGGACTTTGTCTTAAATTTTCAACAAAACCTCAAGACAACAAAGGAACTAAAAAATAATAATTTTCTTATTAAAAATTTTTTTTAACCATTGTCTCTTTTCTACATAAGTTGAGAAATTGCAAGCACACTGGGAAGACTCACATACCAAGCTAATGGACAGGATAATTCAACTTCAGAACATGTATCAAGATTCTAAGGATTGGCTGGATGCCAAGAAATTGGTGGAGTCTCACATAAACCAAGCCAATGAAAAACTAGAAGGATGGAAGGAAGTCTCTTTAAGTTCTGATCTTGCAAATGTTAAGGTAATGTGAATTCCATCTTAGACATTTTACTTCTGTTTTGAGTTTTTTAAATAAAAATGTTTTTTTATGTAAAAATGTTGTTTATATATATATTTTTATATATTTTTTATTTTATATATATATATTTTTAGATATGGCTGTAGAAATCATAAAAATGTTTAGATAAAATAAAGGCCTACAGCTAGTATAGCACAAACATCAAATGTGTTGTATTGTCAGTATTTAATTCGTAATTTAAGTAAGAAAAGTTTGAAAATCTTACAAGTTTGTGACCTGTTTCAGTTTGTGACCTGTAACACTTTCAGTTTGTGACCTGTTGTCAATGTGATGTTTGCAGAAAATTGTTAAAGATATACGGCTGTGGCAAGCTGAAGTCGACAGGACTAATGAACTGGCAAATAAGCTACTGGTTGTTTATGCAAATGATGACACAAGCAAGATCAAACAGATGACCGAGAATATGAATCTTGCTTGGGGCAATATCAAAAAAGGGTAAGTTTGTAATTGGGAATTAATTTTCTATTTTATTTAGCATATGTATGCATTGATAGATTTATAGATGATCATTTATTATATAAATACACAATAGACCATATGTTTCATGTAATTAAACAGTCATTTTGAATGAATGTATGACCGGTGTAGTCTTATACTGCATGTATAGAGAGAGAAAGATATAAGAATCATGGATCAAAAAGTTCATCAAAGATGTCCTAAGACAAGAATTGGTATTGCTCAAAATTCTTGTATCGCATGCAAGTCTGCCACATCACTTTTATGATTGCCCAGACATGCTTTTTTGTCACAAGGTGTGAAGTGGCTTGTGAGTGCACCAAAAAATACTGTTGCTTGTTCAGTACTTCTGTGATTCACCTGAAGCCGTAATGGACTGGAAATGCCTCTTAAACATTTTTGTGGAGCATCAGAGTGTCAGCTTGAAGCAGGGCCCAAAACAAGAAAGAAAGCTTTTTCAGTTCAGTGAAATAAGATGTTTTTGCATGTTACAGCAGATCAAAAATCTGAATTTGTACTGTACTGAATTTGTACTGTAAAACAAACATGAATTGCATGCGACATTATGCGTTGACACAATTAGTCAGTAGTCAGTCTTACCACCTCTGACATTGATCACAACCTCACACCACCTGTGCACGCTTGAGATGAGTTTTTGAACATTCTGTATGCAATGCTGTTTGCAACTCCACACGGGTTCCTGGAGGGACCTGATTTGATTGCACTCTTGAGTGTAGCTGCTCCCAAATGTGTTCAATGGGGTTCAAGTTGGGTGAACAGGCTCTCCCTCCTCCTCCAAGAATACCTTCGCCAGCTTTGCTTGATGTGGGCGGGCGTTAACATGCATAAACCCGAAATCTGGCCACGTTGCTACAGCATACGCACAACTGGTCTAAGGATTTTATCTCTATAGCTCCATCCATGGAGATGCCTCCCCAAACCATGACCGAGGCACCCCCACCAGCATGTTTTCTGGCTCTCAAGCCAGCTTTATGAAGTCTGTACTCACTGTCAGAGTGGACACAACCCAAGTTGCCTCCTGAAGGCCATTTTGCAGGCTGACTTGAGGCATGAAACGATTTCTGCAGGCATGCAGGACTATGTATCGCTCTTAGTATTGGTATTTGACCCGTTGTCTGCCTCCACCATGCCTTATACTCACACTACCAGACCTTCGGAACCTGTTCCAGGCTCTGGAAATGACACACATGTCTTTCCAATCCAAACTTCATGCCTCCTTGCAGCATCCTAATGGCCCTGCTGAGGTCCAAATCCTGCAATCTCACTAAACGTGGCATGTTCAGTACTTTCTGACATCAAGTGAAGCTTTCAGAGCCTTAAATGTTGACCAGTTTCAACATGTGGAAAGTCAGGTGGTACCTAATGACAAACAAGAATGTCTGGAGAAATTCAAAAAGAAGGATCACATTGCATTAATGCCAACATTGACTAATAACAGACTTGCATGTTATGCATGACACTTTACTGTCTTTTCAAAATAACTCAACACACAGTAATAATGTCTAAACTGCTTGCCACAAAAGAGTACACTTCTAAGTAAACATGTCCAAATTGAGGCCAATTAGCCATCTGTCATGTGACTCGTTACTGTGTACTGTGACTTACTGAAGCAGAACATGATACCCTCCCTTCGGAGACTGGGCCGCAGGGCAGTATTCCAACATAACAACCCCAAACACACCTCCAAGACAAGAAGACCACTGCCATGCTATAGAAGCTGAGGGTAAAGGTGATGGACTGGCCAAGCATGTCTCCAGACCTAAACCCTATTTGGCATCTATGGGGCATCCTCAAATGGAAGGTGGAGGAGTGCAAGGTCTCTAACATTCTCCAGCTCTATGATGTCATGGAAGTGTGAAAGAGGACTCCAGTGGCAACCTGTGATACTCTGGTGAACTCCATGCCCAAGTTCTGTGGTTTGTCAGTATGCATTTCGGCAAATTCCAGTCTTCCTTTTTTCTGATTTGCTTTCAATAGTGGAGTCCAGTGCACTCGTCTTCCATTGTCCAATTTGGCTCAAAGGGTGACGGAGTTGCGATCTGACACTGATCTACCTTGACCTGGGCTCTTTAGAACCATTTGTATCATCTGTCTCTTCAATTCGTCCTCAATTTTCCTGTTGTGGCCATGTCCAAGGAGGCTGGATACAGTCCTGTGGACTTTAAACTTCTGAATAATATGTGAACATAGTAATAGCAGTCACAAGAACATCAAGCTTCTTAAAGATGGTGTTTTATCATTTACTTTTAACATGCTTGTTTATCATTTTTCTCCTGAGACAACTCTCTCCTTAGCTTTCTGTGGTCCATGTTCAGTGTGGTGCACACCATGATACCAAACAGCACACTTTTCACCCTTTAAGTATGCAGACTGATTACAAGTTTGAAGACACCTTTGACACTAATTAGAGAAACATTGTCTCAGTTCACTGTGTCCCGCTTCAGCTATATATGGTTGAAATGACAATAAAAGATACTTGACTTGACTTGGTGCTCAGGGAAGATGAGTGTGTTTTTTGCTCTGGCACTCTGTGCTTGTAGCACTATTAGCATTCCTAATGCCATTAGCACTGTTAGCTGCAGCTTTAAAGCTAGCGTTGAAAGTGTCTAGCTTGTCTGCCAGAGAATCGTCTGCATTCACCATTCTGGAGGATGATGTTTTGTAGTCCGTTATAGTTCTATGCCCCTGCCCTAGGCTCCTAGAACCACTATGCTGGAGCTGTGACTCTAGTCTCCTTCCGTAGTGCCGCTTTTCTTCTTTCACCAATCTGTGCATGCTTTAGGACACAGTTTTGTAAATGTCCATGTTCCCGGTGGTGAGACCCACCCACATTGTAGGCAGCGGTGAGGATCCCAGAGTATTGCAGAGTTTTATTCACACACATTTTCTAATTGGGAAATGTTCTGATGGTGGTTTTGTGGACTGTGTCATCCACTAATTTCTCAATGAATCCAACAAACTGCTTCCAGAAACATGTTGACATCAACATAGCTCCGTCTGAACATGTCCCAATCTGCGTCATCCAGAGCATAATGCAGAGCGGTCACTGAATTGTCTGTCCAGCACGCGACCTCCCTCTTTACTGGAGCTTTCAGCTTTAGCCTTTATTTGTATGCAGGCGGAATGGTGCAATTTCCCAAACTGGGCACTGTTGAGGTTGGCACTGTTGGCACCTGCCACAATGAGCACAGCCTTTGAGCAGTCATGATGCTGTGTTTGATAAAGAATGAGAGCCTCATGTATCAAACTGGAGTAGTTTTTTGCTTTGAAGTGGAGAATCACTTAACTCTTTTTAAGGTTTACAGTTAACCACTGCGCTGTCAGACTTAACAAGGACATCAGGACATGCGAGAGCTCTAAATATCGGTTGTTAAACTGATCGCTGCCACATTGCTGTGAAGTAGGCTGTTTATGTGGTTGTAGATATTTTGATATAACTTCTGTAGAGTTACATCTGTGAAGTATTTGCACCCTGGTATATGATATTGTGGTTCAAGATGTGCAATAAGGCATTTAGATCCAATGTCTTCTGTGACTGTCATCAGATGGTCATCAATGCTGATGAATTATAATATTATCTTTTTTAGCTTTCTTGCTGTCTGCTGTGTAGGGTTGGGTTTATATTTATTTATTTTATTTTATTTTTGCACAGCTGTAATTGATGGCTGAATGAGAGTTGAACTACTAGTAGGCGTTGGTTGTTTTGCATTTGGCAATTTTTCATATTCCCCATATGTATTGCTGTGGCTCTTTCTTAACCTCCGGACTAGGTTTGTCATATTATGCAATTTGGCTAATGTTCCTCCATGTTATATTTCTTTTAAACATGCACGGCAAATGGCACATTTTTCATTGTTGCTTGAGATGTCATAGTAATTCTAAAATATTTCACATCACATACATCCTTACATTTTACGTCATCAACTTATGATCAGTTCTAAATATTGACCAAATTAAATGACTATTGATCGAGTCATTGAATGTGATAATCGGCCGATACTGATCTGTGGCTGATTGATCACCAAATCTCATTTCGTGCAGGTTTAATGGGCAAATACAGACACACACACACACACACATATATATTGACAGTGGTGGTATGCATCTTGTTTTTTGGTGTTCATTCATCCTCATTTCTATCTCTCTGTCATTAACCTGATACTTGAATCTTTGTAGGATTTATTGCTGTCATATATATATATACACATATATATATATATATATATATATATATATATATATATATATATATATATATATATATATACACTTCTAGAAAAAAAAAACAACTTTTATTTTTTTTCATATTTTTTGCATTTTTTTAAATGTCAGAATTGAGCAAGGGAGAATTTTTATGTATTTTTATTATCACTTTCATCAAAGACAGAAGTATACATACACTAAGTTTATTGTGCCTTTAAACAAAAAAAAAACTCCAGATGATTCCATTCTGAGCTTAAGAAGCTTCTGATAGGTTAATTGATTCCATTTGAGTTAATTGGTGGCACACCTGTGGATGCATATAAAGGCACACCTCAAACACAGAGCCTCTTTCTTTGACATCATTGGAAAATCAAGAGAAATCTACCAAGACATCAGAAAAAGAATTGTTGACCTCCACAAGTGTGGCTCAGCCTTAGGTGCAATTTCTAAGTGCCTGAAGGTTCCACGTTCATCCGTTCAGACAATAATATGCAGGTATAAAAAACATGGGAATGTACAACTATCATACCGCTCAGGAAGGAGACGGAGTCCCAGAGAGGAACGTTTTTTGGTGCGAAATGTGCAAATCAACCCCGGGACAACAGCAAAAGATTTGAAGATGCTGGCTGAAACTGATAAGACAGTGTCATTATCCACAGTAAAACAAATACTGTACCGCCATGAGGTGAAAGGTTACTCTGGGAGGAGAAAGCCATTACTTCAAAACCACCATAAAAAAGCCAGACTACAGTTTGTAACTGCACATGGGGGAAAAAAATCTTAATTTCTGGAGAATCTCAAGACAAATCTTAATGTCCTGTGGTCTGACGAAACAAAAACACTTTACAAAATAGATGATCATGAGAAAAGAAAATTATGTGGATATATTAAAGCAACATCTGAAGACATCTGAGTGTGATTGTCTCTTCTGTCAAGAGGAGTGGGCTAAAATTCCAGCAAACTATTGTAGAAAGCTTGTGGAAGGATACTCAAAACGTTTGGCCCAAGTGGAACAGTTTCGGGGCAATTCCACTAAATACTAAGGAAGTGTATGTATACTTCTGACTTTGATGAAAGTGATAATAAAAATACATAAAAATACATCAATTCTCTCTCACTCGATTCTGACATTTAACATGCAAAAAATGTTAATATTTATTTATTTAAATCAGAAAAAGTTTACTCTGATTTAATGTATGACAGTAAAGAAATAAAATTGTGTTTTTTTTTCTGAAGTGTATGTAAATATCTGGTTTCAACTGTGTGTGTGTGTGTGTGTGTGTGTGTGTGTGTGTGTGTATGTATGTGTATGTGTGTGTATATATATATATATATTTATATTACTGAAATTAGTTATTAATTAAATAATATAGATTAATTCCAATCACATTTTTTTAGTTCATACATAAAGTGAACATACTTTGAAAGATTTTACGTCGTAGTAATGAATTCAGAATAATAAATAAATTTTCCACTGATCTTGAGTGACAGCGATAAGCATAACATTGGGAAGGTGAACAGAGCTTCCAGATGGTGTCTTTCCAATTAATTAGTAATCTTATTTCTACCCATTCAACATTTTTCTACATTAGGTGGGAAATGTACATCTGAGAAAGCCTGGGGGAATGTAAGTTCACTACTGTGAGCATACATGAGGTCTAATAAACTATAAAAAAAATGTTAAGTAATTTGTTTGAAAATTTTAATTATTTTAAAGCACTGCATGAAAGTAGCATGAAGTCAACTTAAATGTGTTTCCTTAACAAGAATTTTGACATTTTCTTTAAATTTGTACACAAATTTAAGGTCCTTTTTTTGTCAAACATTAACGCATCATTACTTTTAGTGCAGAGGATACAGAGGCTGACCTAGAGGCCAGACTGCAGCAAATGGATCACTTTTATGCAGACCTGGAGAGGTTTTTTAACTGGCTAACTGAAGCAGAAACTACAGCAAATGTCTTACAAGATGCTACATACAAGGAATGTCTTCCAGAAGATCCAGCTGCAGTGCACCGCTTAGTAGAGCAATGGCAAGTAAGTATGCAGTTTGTATAGCAGTATTCTGTTGCAGTCTTTTCTAATTTTCAAATTGTTGGTGGAACTTCATAAAAAATGCAACCTGTACATAACACTGCCAGTTTCCCTATCGTACGACACCTACCAACCAGGGAGGGTGAATGTTATCAGGCATTTCCAAGACATATGAGACAACTATTCACTACTGAATAGACAACTATTGTTAATGCTGCATCATGGGAAAGCACAATACTGTATATTTGTAGGGCCGCATGTCAAGACCCTTCCACATACATAAGCTCACAGCATAGCCAGCTGTGCCAGCAAATATTATATTATTGTTATATTATCATTCAACAAATTATAACACATAGCACAAAAAAGAAGTGTACCGTGTAAGACAATTGGATCTCTTGTTTATGAAATAATTATCTCCCAATATTTATTCATTCTTGGAGCCTGGAGTCACCTCCCATTGGGAGGGGGAATTGTGTAGTCTGATAGCACCTGCCAGAAAAGAATACCATCTATATTAAGCCGCTCCCAGTGTTCCGAGTTCCTAGTCTGATCATCTCTTTTTACAGAGCTACTTAGTCAATCCTGACGTTCTACCCCTATTGCTTGATTGATCTGCATGGTCAGTCAGTGACTCCCCCAGCATTAGGGATAGGGATAGATATGGAGTATTTTTATTTTTTAATAAATTTTAAGCTTTAAATGTATGTATGTATGTATTCATTTATTTATTTTTATTATTTTTCTTATTATTATATGTTTTTTTCTTTGCTGTTTTTATACTTCTGTAAAGCTGCTTTGAGACAATGTGTATTGATAAAGTGCTACACAAATAAATTAAATTGAATTTGAATTCCAATAATGCTTACTAAAGCATTGAGAAATCAATAGTGAGAGGTGCTTCTGAAAATTAGAAGAACCCTAGTAGTCTACTACACACATCAAACAACCTCAGCCTCCACTGAAAGAAAATGCCGCTCTGGAATATTCTCTATAGTGGACTGGTGTTGTTTTTGCAATCTGCAGTTCAGATCATACACAGGGTTTCCAACCAGACAGAACCTGTCAGAAATTAGCTGTGCAAAGCAACATGCATTTGAAGGTGGGTGAGATATAAACACTTACTGTACACCTTAAATGTGATTTTAATTTTGCCCCATGCAAGAGCCAGCCACATTTTAGAAACATCAGTAATTGGCAACCCCCTAAGGATATGAAAAGAATTTCAGGTGCAAATTTCTGTGTGCAAATTTCCACTCACACAGTATATTTTATATCAAATTATTCAGCTCCTATAATAATTGAAAACATCTCTGTGGTATATACCATTGGTTTATTCTTTTCTAGAACATTCCTAATTGTTGTAGTGGTGATGCTTAATACTTGTGCAATGGGTTTTGTTCATTTTCTTTTTCAATGGCTTGAAAATGGCTTGATTATTAGATTAGATTAGATTCAACTTTGTCATTGTACAAGGTACATGTACAGAGCCAATTAAATGTAGTTAGCATCTAACCAGAAGTGCATAGATGGCTTATTTACAAGTGGCTGTGTAATAAATAAGGGTATAAGGTTATACAGAAGATGTAGTAATATGTACATATAACTGAATAAGGGTATATATAGTGTGGTTTTTATATAAGTATAAAGCAGTATGACAGATATAGCTATACAAAAGGAATGTCATTATGAATATATACATCTATATATACAAAGACTAGACAGAATAAATATGGATGGACACACAGAAGTGTAATGATTGATGTAATGAGTTTTTGGGTGGTGCAAGGATGCATGATTTTAAAGTGGTGCAAAACACAGAAGAAAAGTGACAGTACAGTGGTGATTGTTAACACCATATCAGCTGTTCAGTGCAGAAACAGCCACGGGAAAGTAGCTGTTTTTTCAGTCTATTTGTTTTGGCTCTGAGACAACGGTAGCGTCTGCCCGATAAGAGAAGTGTAAACAGTCCGTGGTTGGGGTGAGAGGGATCTTTGATGATGCCCCTCGCTTTTTGCAAACAGCGTTTTTTTTTTAAATGTCCTCCAAGGTGGGTAGTTTACTACCGATGATTTGTTGGGCCGTTTTCACCACCCTTTGAAGTGCTTTACGGTCTGAAGCTGTGCAGCTGCTGTACCACACTGAGATGCAGCTTGTGAGGATACTCTCAATGGTACAGCGGTAAAAGTTCTCCAGTATCCTGTAGCACAGACAATACTTTTTAAGTCTCCTCAGAAAATATAGGTGCTGTTGTGCCTTTTTGATCAGGATGGAGGAGTTCAGAGACCAGGTGAGGTCCTCAGAGATGTGTATTCCAAGGAACTTGAAGCTGGGTACCCGCTCAACAGCAGTTCCGTTGATGTAAATTGGAGGATGAGTGTGATTGCCAGCACACTGAACACCACAATGACCTCCTTACTCTTTTTGGTGTTAAGTTTCAGGTTATTGTCCTCACACCATGCTACTAGGTGCTGGATCTCCTCCCTGTAAGCGGTCTCGTCTTTACCTTCAATCAAGCCTACCACTGTGGTGTCGCCTGCGAACTTTATAATGCTGTTTGAGGTATGGACAAGTATGCAGTCATGGGTGAAAAGGGAGTATAGTAGTGGAGACAATACACATAACTGAGGGACCCCAATGCTGATGGTGAGACTGGAGGAGGTGACAGTGTTCAAACGAGCAGACTGTGATCTGTTCGTAAGGAAGTCCAGAGTCCAATTGCAGAGTTGTGTGCTGCTGCCAAGTTGTTCCAGCTTCAGGGTTAGCTTGGAAGGGCTAACTGTAATAAAAGCTGAGCTGAAATCAACAAACAGCATCCTGGCATAGGTGTCAGGTTTATCCAAGTGAGTCAGGGCAGAATGAAGTACAGTGGAAATGGCATCTTCAGTTGATCTATTTGGGCGGTAGGCAAATTGGTAAGGGTCCAGGCTGGGTGGCAGACAGGCTATAAAGTGGGTGAGGACCAGTCTTTCGAAGCACTTAGCCATGACAGGTGTGAGTGCAACATGATAAAAGTCAGCCATTTCTGTTGCAATGGCGTGCTTTGGCACCGGCACGATGGTAGCAGACTTGAAGCAGGTGGGGATGATTGCCTGGGCCAAGGACAGATTAAAGGTGTCCGTGAAGACCTCGGCCAGTTGTTCCGCGCATGCTCTGAGTACACGACCAGGGATGCCATCAGGGCCAGCTGCTTTCCTTGCATTCACCCTTTCGTGGGTGGCGCACACTTCAGAGGTGGAGAGTGTAAGTGGCTGCTCACCTGGTAACGGCTCTGTTTTCATCAAGGGCTCCATGTTCCCCTTTTCAAAGCGAGCATAGAAGAGGTTGAGCTCGTTGGGGAGTGAGGCAGAACTGGTTGACAGTGTTGCGTCAGCCCCATCCAGCCAAACTTTAACAGTCCTGATAGTGGGTTTCACAAGTCTGATGACTGGAGAGTACTTGGGAAGTATGAACAATGAGAGATGGTCTGATTGTTTGAGGTGGGGAAGAGGTGTGACTCTGTAAGCATCGGCCACACTTGTATATACATGATCAGTTTCTTGTCCCCTGGTGAAACAGGACACATTCTGTTGGAATTTTGGCAGAAAAGAACTTAAATTGCATTGATTAAAATCCCCAGCAACAATAACGGCTCCATCAGGATGCACTGTCTGCAGTTTGTTGATAGCAGAACTTAGTTCTTTCATGGCTATGCTAGCCTTAGCATCCGGGGGGACATACACTGCTATCACGACAACACGTGAACTCACGTGGTAAATAAAACGGTCTACATTTAATGATCTGGGGTCTCATTTATAAAACTGTGTGTAGGATCCCTACTAAAAGTTTACGTATACCCAAAAGCCAAAAATGGCGTACAACAAAAAAAATTCCAATTTATAAAACCTGTAAGCAATGCTCCCTTTATAAATCACAGATCACGCGCAGATGTGCGTACGTGAACCAGCCTCAAATCCCGCCCTGTACACGCCCATTTTTTATCAAAAATAGTCAATGCAAATCACTGTGCGGGCACGAGAGTGGACCTCGTTATAATGAGTTTCCTCTGCGCTCTGTGTGTTTTAAAAATGGGGTGAGGAGCCAGCGTCTCAGGGGTAGCCACTGTTGCCTGCAGGTCAGAATTATATTAAAAGCAACATAGTTATAATTATATTAAAAACAAAATTGTTACATTTTCTACTTTTTAATATTGTTAAAATCACCAAGAAGCCAGCCATCATGTACTGCACTTGCATTTAGTCTGTTCCCTACACTGTTATGTGTCAAGATAAAGGAATCATGTGTTGAACCAGGCCAGCATGCCACAATGTTTGTGAGGGTCATGTTGGAGTCACATATGATTTGCACATTAATAGAATGCACATGCTTTCTATTAACAGAAGCAAATTAATTTGCAGATGTTGCCCTTATAGCAACATGAGCGCAGTTAATTGCACCGATTACATTTGGGAAACCAGACATTATATTTCCAGATATGGTGACTTTAAAGATAAATTATTTTGAAAAAAATTCTACAGTAAAAAAAACTGCTTAATTGATAAATGTTATTACGGACATTGTGACTTTGAAGAGGAATATCTTCGTAATTCTACAGTAAAATGGATTTAGCTTTTTTTTCTGGCTTAAAATATTGTCTCTTAAATCTTATTTTTCTCCACTCTTAAGAAGGGTTAAAAAGTAAAAAAAAAAAAAAAGTTTAGCCATTACACTGTATGATTCGCTTTGTTAGGTATTTATTTCATTTTGTGGTACGTTCTTTCCACTTTCAACACTATTCCCGTTAATTATCTACAAGCCTCTACAATACACAGGTGCATCTCAATAAATTAGAATGTCATGGAAAAGTTCATTTATTTCAGTAATACTACTCAAATAGTGAAACTCTTGTATCGTATAAATTCAGTACACACAGACTAAAGTCGTTGAAGTCTTTGGTACTTTTAATTGTGGTGATTTTGGCTCACATTTAACAAAAACCCACCAATCTCAAAAAATTTGAATACCTCATAAGATCAATTAAAAAAAACCTTTTAGTTAATTGTTGGCCTTCTGGAAAGTATGTTCATTTACTGTGTATGTACTCAATACTTGGTTGGGGCTCCTTTTGCTTTAATTACTGCCTCAGCTCAAGTGGCATGGAGGTGATCAGTCTTTGACTTCTGGTATTTTTGGCAGTGTAGGAAGGTGACAAATCCTGCTGGAAAATGAAATCAGCAGGAAATCAGAAGGAAGCTTGAAGAGCTCTAAAATTTCTTGGTACAGTAAACGGGTGCAGTGACTTTGATTTTCAAAAAACACCCAGCTAAGGTGCCTCTGACATTGTCTGTGGTTCAGGAGTGACTGAACTGAGGAAAACAACTGTAGCTAAATTCCTTGACACTGTGTGTGGTGACTCTTGATGCCTTGACCCCAGCCTCAGTCCATTCCTTATGAAGTTCACCCAACTTCTTGAATCTATTTAGCTTGACAAGCCTCTCGAGGCTGCGGTTCTCTCGGGTTGGTTGTGCATCTTCCACTCAACTTTCTGTTAACATGCTTGGATACAGCACTCTGAACAGACAGCTTCTTTGGCAATGAATGTTTGTGGCTTTCCCTCCTTGTGAAGGGTGTCAGTGATTATCTTTTGGACAATTGTCAGATCAGCAGTCTCCCCCATAATTGTGTAGCCTAGTGAACCAAATTGAGATCATTTTGATGGCTCAGGAAACCTTTTCAGGTGTTTTGAGTTGATTGTCATGTCACCATATTGTACTTTTTTGATTAAATTTATGGGTTTTTGTTAAATGTGAGCCAAAATCATCTCAATTGTGAGAATCAAAGACTTGATTTTGTGGGTACTGGATTTTATATTATTTTCACTATTTGAGTTGAATTACTGAAATAAATTAACTTTTCCACGACATTCTAATTTATTGAGATGCACTTACAAGTTCCACTAGTTTAACTGTTCTTTCAGAAAGAGTGGCTGGTTAACTGCAGTTAGTTTTCTGCCTTGTAGAAACTACATATATTTGCCAGAACGCCATATTTTAATCCACAGTATTGACAATATATTTTTACACATTCATACACACATGAATAGACTTTCTACTGCCACAGACTGCTGTACTACCTGTATATCTTGAGTGGCAGGTGTCTCGTCCAATCAGTGGTAAGAATTCCAATCAGAAATTATACTTAACTTTTCCAGTTTGTCTGAATTGTCATTGTGTTTTCTGTATTTTGTTTTGCTTTTCCTGGCCATTGTACAAAACCAGGGGTCAAGTAGAATTTCAGAGCTAAGAAATGCCTATTCATGTTTTTAGCTGTTTTACTGATAGCTATATGTAGATATGTTAAAGAAATCTTGCTGTTCCAATACTAGTGTAAAGATCATATACAAGACAGGGCTGAATGTTAAAATGAGTTAAAAAGATCTCCCCTTAGGTTCAGTATGAGTTTAATGTACACTAAATAGTCGTAAATGTCACTTATAGAAAACTGCAATGTTATCTGTTTAGAGAAAACTAATTTGCCCAGGATACATTGGCACAGATTGGTCAAGATTTTCACACCTTAAAATAATCAATTCCACACATTTGTATATACATTTTTTATTTACTTAAATGGAACTTGTTTTATTTTCATACCCCTTGTGAACAGAACACACACATGCAGAATTGTTTACATTTATCTTCTATTTTATACAGTTAATCAGTGTTTTTTTTATTATTTATCCATCTATTATTTGGATTTACAGTTATTCATATGTGTGTCAAGTTTCAGTTTACCTCTCCAAAGAGCTTACTCGTCTACAGTATATTCTTCTTAATCAATATTGCAAATTATGCCATTTATTTAATTATTTTTTATAAATAAAATGGAACAGGATGATGATTTAAGATGGAGTAACAGTAGCATGCAGTGGCCTCTCTGGATCCAATATGGGTCACAGACACACTTTATGTAATAAAAGCTTCTTGACTTAAATTGAAACTTCCAATAAAGGCACACAATTTTTAGATATAAAAAAGTACATGCAAATTAATGTAACTAGTATCTCAGTAAATCTGGGCTTTAATATTCATATAAAACTCTGTAAGTATTAAGTCCTTGATAAATGACATTTATCTTGGTTGCCCTGCACTAACTGGTATGACAATTATGTGTACTTGGCAAGAGCACAAAGATTTTGTTAAAATTTGAAGAGGCAAGCACACTAGTGGGATATAAGGAGATGGCTTTGTTCCTAGGACTTTGGGAACAAAGACCAGGGCCTTTCTTCAGTAGCAGTGCCCACTCTCCCCATGAACAAAAGTCCCAATGTGCCTTCCTCAAAAGGCATGCTGAAGCTGTTGAACAGTACTATTATAAGCCCTTTTCGGGACATTCACCATTTTTTACTTGTTCAGACTTCCATATTATCTCTCAACTTATTCTACTGCAGACACACATATATCCATATGGTGTGGAAATACAGGGCTGTGCTCCAGGAGTCAGGAATAGATGAATGTTTCACCTGAAGCCTTAATCTATGGATATGTTACACCGGAAGACATATCATGTTATGGTCTGATTATCATTGTTCCATTCTACTATCAGTTTTTGTTTTGATGTTGTTTCTAATTTATTTCTTTTAACGTGATGGGAATTATTTAAGTTACGTACATCACATTCAAAGGAAAATGTTTTTCTTTGTAAAAAAAAAAAAAAAAAAGTATGTGAAGGTAAAATATTCTGCAATTAAAATAGTTGTAAAGTATTGTACAAGTTCAATACTATGTTTGACTTTATTTGTATCTTCTAAAGCCAACCCTGTTTAAGAAAATCTAATTAACCTGTTTATAAAGATTTGCTTCGTAGTTCCAAGGGACAGGAAACACTAACTGAAATAACCCTGTTAATATCTACAGGATCTGCAGAGAGAGATTAATACCCAGACAGATGTGTATCATTCACTGGATGAAAATGGGCACCGTATTGTGGCATCACTGGGAAGGACAGACAATGCAATAGTGCTGCAAAAACAACTTTACAACATGGGAAAACGCTGGCAAGAATTATGTAAAAAAGTCAACAATATGAGGTAAGAATCTTTTATTTCATTACTATGGATTTTGTAACTTGCTCAACCATATTTTTATCCCAAATTTTTATAGCCACAATGTTTGCAAATGATGTTTTAATAATTTTTATGCAGTTTGTTTGTTAGGTGTAAACACATCATTATCAATGTTCATGCAACATGCAATGATTAAAACAGCAGATTAATCATACGGGGTATGGTCTGTGAATGGAACTTGAGTGGAACC
The DNA here is from genome assembly GCF_022655615.1 of Tachysurus fulvidraco. NCBI lineage: Eukaryota > Metazoa > Chordata > Actinopteri > Siluriformes > Bagridae > Tachysurus > Tachysurus fulvidraco. The sequence goes on from NC_062535.1 coordinate 5,771,587, forward strand.
AGTTTATCTCTCAGAGTAAAAGTGTAATGGCAAAGTGCCATTAAGAAAAAAAATGACTTTTTTTTTCAACAGAAATAATTTTTATCACTTTCTACCAGTGTTTTTAAGCATTTTTTAAGGTTAGGTTTAGGTTCCATATTTAAAACTACAGCAACAAAATATTCTGTTAAAACCACAACTTTTAGTTTAAACCTGAATACAAAAACAGATAACAAATATTTTGTGGCACTGCATTACATCAGTTTTTTTTTCTACTTATTATTTAAAATTATTTATAGTAGATTTAAAAATCTATATTTGAAAAGTTGTCATTGTGTGTTATAATGTAACAAACTCAAACCTAGCGGTTTGATGCTATTCATTATATTGTATTAATATGTTATTTTCTAAGAGGTTTTTTTTTTTTTAACATACATTGTCCATTCTCTTTTTCTTAGGCCTCACCTGGATGATAGTATGGAAGAGTGGAAACATTTTCACCTATCCTTACAGGGCCTACTCCAGTGGCTACAGCTTAAGAGAGAGGAGCTGGAGCAACAGAAACCAGTTGGGGGGGATATCCCTACTGTTCGCCAGCAACTGATCACCCATAAGGTTAATATGGTTTTATTAAGTCTTTCTCATCAATTGTGCAAATACCTATGGACCTGATTGTATAGAAATCTTGATTTACACAGTATAATTTGAGTTTTCTTTAAAAAAATGTCAGATAGATACTTGTCTATTATTCCTATATTCTAAATTACATTATGTGAAATTTCTTGTACTTTGGAAGAACCTTATGTGTAGAAAATACAGCTGCATATGGAAATACTTGAGGGTACACATAATAGACAAGTATCTATATGGCATTTTTTTACAGTAATGCAGCACTGCAAAACAGATGTGCACTGTTGTAAGGGTATGAGGAAAAACACACAGAAGAGAAAGCACTGCAAGTGTGAAACTGTACTACTTAGTCCTTATAATTTTTTCACAGGACTTCAGGAGGGAGCTGAGTGCAAAAGAACCTTCAATAAATGGAGCACTTGATAATGTGAAAAGTGTTTTAATTGAAATGCCTGGTGAAGAATGGAAACAGACTCCTGTTAAAAGAGGTATGGATTTAATCTTACTGCATTTAAACTAAATGCATGTGTGCAGTATTAGATTTATATAAACAAGATGTATCAAATGTAATATTCTGTACATTTTTCAGGGCAAGGACAACCCTTTAGTATTTGTGTTTATTTAGTATTCTTTTTACTGATGCATTTTTTGACAATTAAAAATAGGTGACAGAGACAGTGACAGTTGCAGGTGAAGAGTTTTTATAAAGGCTGCTCTAAATCCTGGGGGCTATAGTCTGCTCTGTGGGTTGCTCTGTGTTACTTGGAGAAGGATGCAAAAGCATCAGTAATCCAATAAATTAGAATTTTGTAAATTTTGAAAAATTTCAGTTCTTGGAGAACTGTGCTGTCTTGGGAACAAGGTAAAATCTGGCCAAAATGTATGGCTATGTGAGAGCACGGTTGTTGTGGTATGGGCAGTTTTTACTCCTTTACAATTTACTCATGGGTACCATTCATTGTACCTTGGACTGAGCATAAATGTTATATGAGGATATTAATTTGTGGCTGTCAGAGAGCATGTGGGGATAAGAAGCAATAAGTTGGTTGGTTTTGTGTGTACTCAGATACACTATATTGCCGATGGTTTTGGGACGTCTGCCTTTACATGCACATGAACTTTAATGACATCTCATTTCTAATCCATAGGGTTTAATATGGATTAGGCTCCCCATTAGGAGTGTGTTTATGGGAATTTTTGACCATTCCTCTAGAAGCTCATTTGTACGGTCAGGCACTGATTTTGGACAAGAAGGTCTGGCTCACATTCTTCACTCTAATTCATCCCAAAGGTGTTCTATCAGGTTAAGTTCAGGACTCTGTACAGGTTGGTCAAGATCCTTCACACCAAGCTCATCCTTGTCTTTACTGACCCTGCTTTGTGCACCAGTGTACAGTCATGTGGGAACAGTAAGGGTCCCCAAACTGTTCCCATAAAGTTGAGAGCATTAAATTGTCTTGGTATGCGGAAGCATTAAGGGTTCATCTAACTGGAACTAAGGTGCCAATCCCAAACTCTGAAAAACCTCCACACACCATAATCCTCCTTACACCAAATTTACATTTGGCACAATACAATCAACTCACCTGGAAAATTTGACTATTAAGTGCTGTCTATTTTATTATGGACATGATTCATTGTAACATCTACGCCCTCTTCCAGCCACCAGAGGGAACTCTCTCCCAAGTATTGAGCTTCTTCCAGGTTGCTTGGACATTTGAGCAGTGTGCCCGCTGCAATAGTCGCAAAGTATTGTATTGTTGTATTGGATTACTGTTTTGCATTTGTTTACTCTGCCTCATTAAACTCTGCATATGGATCCAAAAAGCACCACCAGTGGGAATGAATTAAAATCATGTAGATTTGTAAGTCATTGCCACGTCCTTATTGGATGGTCAAGTTCTGCAGTGGAAATCCTGGTGCCTCCAAGCTTGATGAGTCAGAGCTGTTTTTGCAGTATTGGGAGAGCTACACAATATTGGGCATTTTGTGTTAATGTTCTGGTCGATTGATGTATCTCACAGTAGGAATGGATCTGTGGTTATATACCATAAAACAAGATTTTGGTGGCTGGGTAGCATATTTTTTGCAAGAACCATAAATATGGCAATGAAGATTAAGATTTGTTAAATGCCTAAAATACATGTATATTGTGGGGTAAATATCAGGTTACTACAATACACCTTTTTCAATAAAAATACATATGCAATGTAATAAATGTAACAAAAATGTTTTAAAGATACAAACCCGATTCCAAAAAAGTTGGGACACTGTACAAATTGTGAATAAAAACAGAATGCAGTGATGTGGAAGTTTCAAATTTTAATATTTTATTCAGAATACAACATAGATGACAACAAATGTTTAAACTGAGAAATTGTATAATTTTAAGGGAAAAATAAGTGATGATTTTATTTTTCATGGCATTTATTTTAAATGATTTTAAATTTCATGGCATCAACACATTTCAAAAAAATTGGGACAAGACTTTTTATAAGTCTGCAAATGTCTGGGGACTGAGGAGACAAGTTGCTAAAGTTTAGGAATAGGAATGTTGTCCCATTCTTCGGTCTTCTTTTTGGAATCTTACTCTTTATGATGTGCCAAATGTTTTCTATGGGTGAAAGATCTGGATTGCAGGCTGGCCATTTCAGTACCCTGATCCTTCTTCTATGCAGCCATGATGTCGTAATTGATGCAGAATGTGGTCTGGCATTGTCATGTTGTCTTCCCTGAAAGAGACGACATCTGGATGGGAGCATATGTTGTTCTAGAACTTGGATATACCTTTCAGCATTGATGGTTCCTATCCAGATGTGTAAGCTGCCCATGCCACACGCACTCATGCAACCCCATACCATCAGAGATGCATTCCTTGTCCTCTTTAGTCCAGATGACATGGTGTCCCAGTTTTCCAAAAACAACTTTAAATTTTGCTTCCTCTGACCACAGAACAGTTTTCCACTTTGCCACAGTCCATTTTAAATGAGCCTTGGCACAGAGAAAACGGCTGCCCTTCTGGATCATGTTTAGATATAGCTTCTTTTTTGACGTAGAGAGTTTTAGCCAGCAATGGCGAATGGAACGGTGGATTGTGTTCACCGACATTGTTTTCTGGAAGTATTCCTGAGCCCATGTTGTGATTTCTATTACACTAGCATTCCTGCAATCTTGACTGCTGAGAGACACTGCCACACTGAGAAGCTCTTTTTATACCCAATCATGTTGCCAATTGACCTAATAATTTGCAAATTGGTCCTCCAGCTGGTTCCTTATATGTACATTTAACTTTTCCGGCCTCTTATTGCTACCTGTCCCAACTTTTTTTGAATGTGTAGCTTTCATGAAATCAAATATGAGCCAATATTTGGCATGACAGTTCAAAATGTCTCACTTTCAACATTTGATATGTTATCTATATTCTTTTGTGAATAAAATAAGTTTGAGATTTGTAAATTATTGCATTCCTTTTTTATTCACAATTTGTACATTGTCCCAACTTTTTTGGAATCAGCTTCGTATAATTTGTAAGAAGCATGATTATATGGTGTTACAATGGCACTATAGAACTAGTCATGCCTGTACGGTTACATACAGTATAGTGCTTAAAGAAGTTTTCTTTTGCTCTTTTTGTATTCTCCAGTTGTCAGCTCTGAGGAAAGAATTCAAAATGTGGAACGCATTTTACGTAAGGAAGCAGAGGATGTAAGCAAACTATGGAAGAACCTTGGTACAGCTGCAGAAGACTGGCAACAGCAGTTGGAGCTAGCTTTGGAGAGACTGCTGGGACTTCAAGATTCAGAAGATCGATTAGAGTTTAAGCTTCAACAAGCTGAAATTCAAAACAATTCTTGGACACCAGTTGGAGACTTGCTTATTGACAGTTTAAATGACCAAATCAACATGGTTAAGGTTAGTCTTTGGTATCAACCAATAAATTAATTTACACATTGTAACTGACTTTCCTGATGGTTAGAGAATTTGCAAATAGCCTATTACAATTATTTTATTGCCTGGGCATTTATCTTATTAAAGTGTCCATGTGACAGCTCTATACCATTAAGTTATTTATCTTTAAGGCTTTAGATTTCAGTAACTGAATAATACATTCAGTGGCTTGTTTATAATGCTTGTAAAAATGCTTGATATCTATACCTGATTGACTAGTGTGTGCAGTAATCTTACTCTATAGGTCACTTTGTTATTTATATACATACTTTAGTTAGTTAGTAAATACTGACTGTAGACCATGTTATACAGTATGCAGGCCTGATAAAACAGTTATTCAGCACAGGTACATGGTAGGTGTACCTAATAAAGTATGTGCTAATCTAAATAGAAATGATAAGTCATGTGTGTGAGCTCATGCATGCAAAAAAAGATAGCACTTTTCTGTCAGTGTTAAGCTTTGCAGAATAATTCTGAGGAAAAAATATAGTATGAAATGATTAGTTCTCATCAGGCTTCTCTGCCAAGGACTATGGTCAGTCCTTGTTTATTACAAGTTTGTTGTTTAAAAAGCACACCAGATTGATAGACAATGTCAAAATCAGTAAGCTACTGTTATATTTTATTCTAATATTGCTTTTTATAATTTTCTCTACCTTTCTTTAATTAACCAGGGATTCAAGGAGATGATAGCACCAATCCAGGATGATGTAAATCAAGTGAACAAGTTGGCTTCTCAGTTTAAAATTCCTGGTATTCAACTTTCTCCAGAAAACCTAAAGAGAAATGATGATCTCAATAGACGATGGAGACTTCTTCAGGTAAACATTTTTTCAGTAAAATGAGCCAGCTGGGTTTGCTTAAGGACGTTATTTTTTTTAGATGGTTCTTAATTGTCTATACCAACCCCAACATTTATGTAACATAAATGATAAGCTTACTGATTTATTATTCCTATCGGAAAAGCTCCAGCAGGAGATTTAGGGCATATTCAATGAGGTGATTTTAACTACACTACGAAAATGTACTTAGTGAGGTAACTGAAACATTGTAAAAGCTGTGAAGCTTCTTATTGCCAGCAGATACATGCACACTTTTAGAGTTCTTTTGTAGTCTCAACAGGTCAGAGCTGTTTAGACCTACACAAGGAGGACCTACACAATATTAGGCAGGTGAATTTTGAGCAGGTGACATCTGAATTCAGTCTGCTGCTGCCATCATGAATTTTATCATTAGACATGTACAGATCCTTTCTCAATGCTTTGGCCTCTATATATCACTTTGTTGGAAGTTAATGTTGGTTCCAGAACTTTTGAGTCTCTTCTCTAAGTTTCTTTAATGATTTCAGTCTGCGTAAAGGCAATTCCATGTAAAGGTCATACTTAAAAAAAAAAAAAAGACTTGGGCACACACCAACGGACCTGAACTTAAAATATGAATTCATAAATTCATATTCATTATTTTATATAAAATGTGATGCTTTTGTTTGTTTGTTTGTTTTTCATACAGCATGTTGGTGTACACCAATAAAACCAGCATTTTTAAAATGGGGAATAGATAGACTTATGGTTTTGACAAAATGTTAGCATTTGACAATTTCCTGATTGACATGGGGATGACAAAACATTTTGTACATTTTGCTTTACCAGCCTCTTTGCTTTATAAGTATCTTATTAAATGTATCAGTGAATTTCTCAGCCTACTATGGTAAGGTTAAGTTTATGTTACACAGTGTTGATGCGAAAATGTCCAATGTTCTGTGCAACTTATACAAATATAACATGCTTTTGTTAAAAGACTTTCATTTTGGATTATGGACATGATGTTACGGATGCTACATCAAAGAACACCTCTGATACAGCTCAAATCTAATATAACATCCTGTGTCAACACTTTTCCTCCATTTTTAGTGAACCATTCGTAATTGTTTCTGCTGTAATGTATCAGTTGTATGTTTAAATTTTTTAGCAGAAAGGCATGGAACCCAATTTTTTAGGCGTTGAACAGGCACTTTCTGATTTGCTTGTGCAACTAGTCAAACTTGCTCAAGCTTTGACAGCTCTGGTCAAAGAAAAAATTTAAGTTTAAAGCTGCACGCCAACTACGGATAAGAATGTGTTAAATGGTGAGATGCTGCGCATACTAAAACAACACACAACATGGAAAATATTTCTGAAGATAACTGAAATCTAGTTTATTAGGATAATAATTATAATAATTATTAGGCATTAGGATATTAATGTTTTATATCAAGTAGATTGCCTTAATGATAATATCATGATAATTATATTAATAATGCCACCTTTTTAGTACATATTTTGTTTTATGACTTTCAGTATTGACTAGGTACAAAAACATTTTTCCCAGACACTACTTTTCCTAAACAAAAAGTTGTTATAGAAAAATGTTTGGATTTTGGTTAAAAATAGTATGTAACATCACTTTTTAGGCAAAAAATATAATGTAGGTTGCTTTATTTGCATGCAACATGCGATAGCCGAGATCTACAGAAAAACAATGGTATGTTTGTCCAAGATTTTTAGTTTATAATACTGTGCAAAAGTCTTACACACTTTCAAAGCAATGTTGTGAAACAATATCACATCAAAAATAATAAAATAGAAATAATCCAAATAAAAAAATCTATATAGATCAGTAAACAGTAATAAACTGAGCAAAGTCACTATTTGATGTTACATTTGCTTTAGTAAACTACTACCGACTACTAAAATAAAAAGTATCAGGTACAGTTTGTGAAAATTAGCTAGTAACTTTTACTGAGCATCTTGCTTTTGTGCACTGACATCATAACATTTTTCTTAATAATTTTTCTGTATAATTGTTTTTTGTTTGTTTGTTGGTAAAGTAACATTTGGGGCAAAATGTTTTTGTCAATAATGTAGAAGTCCTAAAATAAATATCCATTACAAAATATGTACTAAAAATCCGGACCGGACCGTATCCGGACCGCAGTCCGCCATTTGGTGATGCCCGATTTACAGCATTTAGCAGACGCCTTTTTCCAGAGCGACTTACATTTTATCTCATTTTTTTTTATATACAACTGAGCAATTGAGGGTTAAGGGCCTTGCTAAGGGGCCCAGCAGTGGCAGCTTGGTGGATGTAGGAATCGAACTCACAACCTACCAATTTGTAGTCCAACACCTTAACCACTAGGTTACCACATCCCATTTCGCCACATTTCAGTCCATGGTAGTGCAACAGAAGCAGGCACTGTCAGAAGATCTCCAGGATAAAGTTGTGGAAAGGAATAGTTCAAGAGATGGACACAAAATGTTTTTAAATGTTAAATTTATCAGTCCTTAGAAGCACAGTGTGTCTATTAAGAAGTGGATTGGTACAACTGAGACCCTCCCTGAATCAGGACGTCCCATCAAACTGGATGGAAGAGAGAGGAGGAACCTGGTCATGGAGGCTACCAAGAAGCCTACAGCAATTTTGAAGCAGCTGCAGGAATTTATGACAGAGTGGTCATTGTGTGCGTATGACAACAATATCACAAATTCTTTACAAATGTGGAATATATGGGTGTGTTGCAAGAAAAACACCCACTCCTCAGGAAAGGCCACATGCAATTATAACTGTGCTTGGCCGATACAGCTCACCATGCAAATACCACCATTCCTACAGTAAAGCATAGAGGTGGTAATACCCTGTTGTTTCTTTGTAGCAGGGACTGGAGCACTTTTCAGGACAAAAAAAAAATGGACGTGGTTAGTGCCATCAAATTCTTGAGGAAAATAGGAAGAGGGTTCACCTTCCAACATGACAATGACCCAAAGCACACAGTAAAATTTACCACAGTGGTTGATGGAGAAAAAGTTGAATGTTTTTAAATGGCGTGTGGAATGGTCTTTAAGAATGCAGTCCACCAATCAAATGTGACTGAACATGAACAGTTATGAAAGAAAATATGGCCAAATATTGAAATGTCTAGGTGCAAGGTTAATAGACACGTATCCCAACAGACTAAATGCTGTAATAAAGGACAAGGTGGTTAAAAAAAATACTGAATAAATTAGGATTCCTTTACCACTGCCTGTGGATGTTGGTGATGACTGTTGTTCTTTAGTTTTTCTTCAACTCTCACAAAGTTTGTCATCAGCCGCTGTTGTTTTCCTTGGGCAACCTGTTTGATATCTGTTTGTTAGTGCACTAGTGGTTTATTTTAGGTCTTTCCAAATCATTATCTTGGCTATACCTAATGTGTCTTAAGTGACTGATTGATTTCCACTTTTTTCTCAGCTTCAATATGGCTTCTCCTATAGTTGTTCTCCTATAGACAGATCTCTTTTCTTCATTTTGGTTTGTTCTTTTAACAGCAAATGCAGTCCTCACAAATGGGCAACAAAAAACACCTGTTCCAGTATTTTTGATTACCTAAACACATATGGATATGGTCTACATATTTAGATATGAAATCTGAAATTCTGATCTTTTGTCTGATTAATCATTTGATCCGAAAGCCAAATGTGTTCATTGTATATGATGCATATATTATTCCAATACTTTTGGGAAGGGGCTCTATAGAGCACTTTAATTCTCACACTCATAGACTTCCAACACTTATTTATAGGATTCTATGACATTCATTGTGTGCAAAATCAGTGGCTTTATTCTTTCAACCCTGCCATGCATATCATTGTTTAGTGTTCTACTGATGGTGGATTCATGAACATTAGATTAAGCCAATGTAAGAGTCTATTAGTACACAGTCTATTAGTACACAGTCCACAGAATGTGGATAAAACGTTTTATAGATGGTTTTGTGACCTTTTCCAACCTGAGCATTACTCTTTTTCTGAGGTCTTTAGAAATCTCATTTGTTCGTGCCATGGTACCCTTTCAAGAACATGTATTGTGAAGATAGCTGTTCATTAGACAAAGGGGTTGCTCAAGCGGTTAAGGCTCCGGTTTGTTGGTCGGAGGATCAAACCTCAGATTGACCGTCAAATATTTAAAAGAATCCCTTAAACATACAGTGGCACAAACTTTACACTCTGTTTTTGCACATATTCTTTGATCACAATTCACGTTGTGAAAATGTGTGATGATTGATAAATCACTAACTCATTGCACTAATGAATCTTTTTTAGATATCAGTTGAAGAACATCTGTCCCAGCTTATTGAGGCCCACAGAGATTTAGGACCCAATTCTCAGCATTTTCTACAAGGTGAAACAAATCATTTATGCATTTTGGTTTAGTTTATTATTATTATTATTATTATTATTATTATTATTATTATACTGACCATGTAGATTTTTTTTCCTACTTACAGTGTCTGTGCAAAGTCCTTTTGAACGCTCTGTTTCTCAAAACAGTGTTCCTTATTATATAAAGTAAGTATTCCACAGACAACAACTTTCATTAATTCACTAATTCTTCCCTGAAGTATATTATGAACTGACTTTAAAAAACTAACTTCAAACAAACAATGAATAGTATCACTGTAAAGCAGTTGATGTCTGTTAGAATCCCAATGACATCTGTTTGTGGATCACTCACTGGTTTCCTAGCAGCTTAACATGAAATACCAAAGGGAAACATGTTGTGCTGCCAGATCTACTATATGATATTACTGTTGAGTAACAAAAAATGCTCATACAGCAATAAGAACTGTGACCGGGCCGTGTCTGCCAATTAAATAGCACAGCCTTACTTAAAAATTATGTTCTTGCACCTGTAGCAAATTCTTCTTTTTGTTTTTTGGTCAAATATTTGTAGTTTTGCTCTCAAGTAAAGAGCACTGGATTTCATTTCTACTCTAATGATGTATAAGACTGTGCTACACTTACAGTAATTTGAATGGGGAAAACCTAGTGCAGACTGCAAGACTTGAACTGCAAATAACAATTTTGTTCATCATGATAAACAAACTTATGAATCATATTTTTGACCATTCGATTAAATGATTTTAATATCCATCTGTGGATATTAAACACTGACATGAATCGATTTAAACCCCAATGGTGATTGTTCTGAAGTGTACATGGCTTGATTTTAGAGCCCTCATCAGTCAGGATGTGTTTCAGGATTCTGACTCTGGACATGGAACAGTGAATCCATGTTTTGGAGCACAGTGGTATGGAGCATCATCTACATTGCTGTGCAATGTCTTAACCACAGAGCTATCACTTCCCTTCCCTTACTTTCTCTTCAAAACTCACAATCATCAATTATTAATACATACATTTTTTATTTTATTTTGTTGCAAATCTTTTGCAATCAATGACCACCTATTTGAAACCCCTAGATATCACCAACACTCTGTTTCTTCTGTTATGCTTTTCCAGGGTTTACTGCAGCTGTCTTCCTTTCTTGCTTGTTCTTAGGGGCTTTTACCAATCAGCTAGAAAAATGAATGCTTTAAAAATGGTCTTGGGTTTCATTTGAAGTATGCTTTGGGTCACTCTCTAGTTTTACTGTGAAGAAGAGTCTAATGTGATTAGAATAGAATACTGTATTGCCATTCTACAGCTGAACAGTGAAATCAAGGTTCTCTCATTTAAATAGTGCACACATTCAAACACACGTACAATACAGTTTGGCATCTAGCATGGGAGACACCGTACAGTTGCAATCAGAAATCTTGAACCTCCCCTCATCTTAAATATATTATGGTAAAGTGTATAGAATTGAATGAAAATATGCAGTAAATGTTGTCTCAGTAAATAAGTAAAGAATTTTCCATGTTTGACCATGAGGATAATCTTTTACTGGTCACAAATGTTATCTTTCTGGTTCTAGACAAACCGCCGTTCCACATACCTAAAAAATTTCAGTACTGTTTTATCACTCCTTTGTTTCATCACTCCATATAACTCTGACAGAATTTTGCCGGCCTATCCAAGGTGCTTTTGTTCAAGAGTGGCATGTGTTGTGGGGTCTAGCCATAAAGTCCTTGGTTATTAACTGATCAGTTGCCACTGTCATATTTGTCTCAGCCTTCTACAGTTTAAGTCTGTGTAAGTCTCTTGTAAGTTATCTTGATGAGTGTGTTAAGGTCTCTACTAACAGTCAGGCAAGTTTAGTTATGTGCCATTAGTTTTGCACACCCATTCAATGCTCCAAACTTTGTCTCTAGAAATGTTCAAAGTCTTGGAAATCGTCTTAGACCCATTGTCCTTTTGTGCAATGAAATGATCTGTCTCTCAGGTTTTTTGGCAGCTTCTTAGTCTTCAGCATGTTTGCAACACACTTTGTACACATCTCAGGCTGTTTATATTATACACAAAATCCAACTGTGATAATAAGGATTAATTTAAAGGTTGTTATTAATTTCCCTATGGGTTAATCATGCTTTAACCCAACATATAAACATATATGTAGTAAGAAGTAAGTAGTTTGTAGTCATACAAACTAGCAGTAAGATTTTGAAATCAGCAATACCGGGGTTGAATATTATAAAGTTTCCGCCTACTCTAAAATACTACATTGGTCATTATCTTTGGTCATGTTACATTGGTCATGTTCATTTGTTGTATCTCTCAGCTGATAAAGATTTAATTTAAAGCAAAATCTAGCTCTGCAGAATGATTTTAAGTTATAAATCCTTACATTCATTGGGGGGTTTGGATATTTCTTATAGGAACTTAACATGGTGCTGTGATTCAGTAAAAAGGCTTAGTACCTAATATTATTGGAAGCTTTCTGCTTTCTAGTAGTCCCTATAGGAAGGCTGGTACTTAATGAACCAGGCAGTGATCACTTAATTTTCTGCCATGTGTTTAGAATCAGTACAGAGAGCAGAAATATGATGGGCCTGCTTGATGAGTTGTCATGGTCGAGGTGGGGAGAGCCATCTGACCTGGTTCTACCTTGGTAATTTTATCTGATAATAATAATGTGTGAATGGTCCAGCAAGTGCCAGTCTCACTCTCTCATGCTAGCCCACCGATGTTATTGACAAAGCTAATGTAAGGGATCATCTGAAAATATACTGGTGTTTACAACAGTGAACATTTTTGCTCAACACATCCTAATTTAAAATATCACCATACTTCTAGCTCTATTACCTGCAGTAAGTTACATTCTATCCGTGGAATATAACCTTACCAGCTACATTGTGCGAGTGAGTGTGCAAGTGAGCGAGTGTGCGTGCGTGCGTACAGTAGGGCATTTGCCAGATGACCATATCGAGAATGAGATTTTTTTACATGTGAGCAATTGGGTTACGATACAATTTGGTTAAGGTCTTTGCACAAGGGCTCAGCAGTGACAGCTTGGTGGTCCTGGGATTTGAACTAATGACCTTATTTTTAATAATAATACTTTCATATATACTTTTATTTCATATATACTTTTATAATTACTTTCACTACTAAACATAGCAGTGACTTCTACTGTTGTTTTTTATTGCTACTGTACTGTTGATTTAATTTCAACAAATTTCAAAACATTTTTCTGACATTTTCTACTTGAAGATTGATGGTTCACCAATAATTATTTTGAGTATACACTACCTTACCTAGCCAAAAAAGGGAAACATTAATCATAAAAAGTATAACACGTTATATAACTAAGTATATTTAACGTCAGTTAACTTCAACTTCAGGGATGTCACTCTGTTATAAGTGGTTGTGGTTGTAAAACAGTTTCACCTGCTTTGGTGGAAATGAAAGTCAAAACTGGTGCACTGGAGGGGCCACAGCAAAACAACCTCCAAAAATGAAATGTTTTACCGTTGGTGGCCACAGACAATTGCTTGTTCCTTATTCTTCCATACAGATTTGTCTATAGTTTTGTGTTTTTTTAGGGTCCTTGTCACTACTTGTAGCTTGAGGCAATACCTGCAGATAGTCCAGCTTCTCCAAGGCTTCAAGGACATGCCGTTGCAAGGAGGTTTTTCAAAGACCATCCAGAGTTACTCTGTAATCAGAAAGCTTACTTCTGGCTGCCTGTGGTCCTAGTAAAAGCACCTGTCTTGTCAGAATTAAGCAGGAGAAAGTTAATAAGTATCCACTGTCTGATGCCCTTCACATCTTATTAAGCTGATGACTCACATCTGACTTGTCTGAAACATATAGCTGTGTGTCATCAGCATAACAGTGGAAGCTAATACCATGTGTACGAATAATTGCATCAAGGAGTAGCATATATACGAAGTAAAGAAATGGGCCTAAAACAGAACCTTGCGGAACACCGAACATTACCTTAGGTTGTTTAGAGTAGTCACCCTTTAGATCTACAAACTGACAGCAATCCATCAAATAAGACCTGAGCCAGGAGAGGGCTGTCTCTTTAATACCAACAACATGTTCTACTGCTTTGTATAAAGAAACAACTAGGTTTGAAATGAAATCTGTAAATTCACAGAGGAATTCAGAATAAGGACCAGGATATCTGTAAATAACAAACAGAGGAACTGACTCGGTAGACTAATTTTTTGTGGCTACATATGTTCTGTTAGTATGAAGAACTTCAAATGAGTTGAACATATGTCTAGATTCTTGCTTGACTGCAACACCTCCTCCCCTGACTATTAAGCATGGCTGATGTATGTAACAAGCTTCGTTTAAAGCGGCAAACTCATTTGGTTTGACCAATGTTTCTGTTAAACACGGAAAACTAAACGTCTGATCAGTAATAATTTAATTAGCCATAAGAGATTTAGATACAAGATATCTTATATTTAACAGTCCTAGCTTCAGATCAAAGGTGCTGGCTGTACATTCACTATGATATTATTTTAGCCTATCATCAATTTTTGGCATTTGCCAGAGAATATCAGCATTGGCAGGTCCACCACTGGTACCCCTTTCTCTACATGGGTGAGAGCAGGATCACACTGAGCATTTGTGACATGTGAAAAATGCTAGCCAATAGTACTTTACTGCTGTTAGGTACCAGGATGAAATCCTCAGGGCCATTGTCAGACTGGTGCAGCAATACATGACACCATGTGGCGAGAGTGTGTAAGTGTTTCTGGATGACAAACGCAATGATGGCCCTCACATTCTTCAGACCTGATTCTAATTGAGAACCTCTGGAGCATTATGTATTGAAGCATCCATTGCTGCCAGATAGCACCAAAGACTGTCCAGGAGCTCACTGATTCCCTGACCAGGTTCTGGGGGGAGATCCCCAGGCCACTTTTCACTCTCATTCTTATTAGGAGCTTTCCCATACGTTGTTGTGTACATACAGGCACATAGGGTCCATACACATTACTAGCACTTTAACTACTAACTGAGCTGCCATGATGACATTCACGCAAGTTGAATTCAGTTCTTTACATTGATTTTTGGAGTGATTTTGAACCCAGTCAGTGGTTTGATGATTTTGGTTTTCGTTGACCATTCTTACATTATTTTGTTTTCAATAAATATATAAGTAAAAATGAATACAAGTAAAAGTTTTATAGAAGTAAAATGTTTAACTTGAATATTTTGTGTCTGCATAGACATGCAACAATAAAATATAGCCAGGTCAATAAATATTTGGACATTGACAGTTATTGGTAGTTATTGTATTTTTTTACGGTCTACTATTGAACATTGATTTGAAATTAGATAATAATGTAGGAATTACTGTGCTTTTTTGTGGTCCAGTAAGTAATTGGACAACGTATTCAACATAAATAACCCCTTGTCAGTTATTTTCCTATTTCCACACATCAATATTGAGAAGTGACTGACAGCTTGCTGTATAATTTATCCCTCCTTTCACAGGTAGCACTTTAATGGGAATCAGTATTATTTCATCACTTGTGTCAATATACTTTCATGAGCAAAAGAATCCTAAACTGAGATTAAAGGTTGTTATAAAGGTAATAGTATATCTTATAAATAACAGCTTATAACTAACAGTAAACCCATTCATTGTGGTTTTGGGTATTTGGTGCTTTTTCTGAGAGAATGATTTCAGGATTATTCATACAACTACGAATTAGTGTAAATGAGCAAATTAACGTGATAAATCGAGTCCGTTATTCTATTTTTGAACCCGTAATGTCCATATTGTTGTTGCTAGACTGCTGCTAGACTGTTTGCCACTTTAGCCTGATGTACAGGCCCCCAATCCACAAGGCAGTAAAATACCTCAGTGAGGCGTTTGGGGGAAGGGAGTGAAGGGAGAAGCTCCGCCTTCCCTGAGCAGCGGAGCCTCGTGAGGAGATTGCAGGAAAATCTAATGCGTTTTCCTCTAATGAGAGGGAATATCGAGACTGCAACTGGCAAGAACATCGAGTTCTCAGATTCCAAGATATCGTTTGGATAAACTGTATAGGGAAAAGGATGAGGGAACAGCTGAGGAAGTAAGTGCATCATGAAATGTCGATTAGTCTTCTGCGAAGGACACTGAAGGAGTTTAAGGTTCTGTTAGCAACGCTAGCAGCTTCAGTTGTAGCTTTACTGTAGATCTACTGTAGATTTGTCCAGTCTAGCAGGTGCCTTTCTTCTACATACACATTTCATGACTATCACATTCGTGTGCTTTAGTCATTTCTGTTCGCTTTCTCTCGGTTCTTCTGAGGACATCCTTCATCAGATTGACGCATTGCATCTCGTAGATTACAAATGATCTAGTAACATGAATCACATCGCTAACTGCTTAGTGGTGTCTCGTGTATTCTATGTCTCTTATTTAAAGCCATGTGTTTATTTATTTATTATTGAAGAGGGCCTTTGTCTGGCTCTATATTATATCGGCACTTTAAAGCAAACGTAGATCTCAACAGCGCTATTTTCTCTTGTGTATCATGTATCTAGTAGCTGAATTAAATTGTTCTGTATTCAGACGAATAGATATTTTAGACAACAGATAATTGACGTGTGTGTTATTAAATACAGCTTTAATATCTTTGTCAAAGCCCACATACACTATGAGAGCTGCTTCTGCCTTTTTAATGGTATGTTTTGGTCGAATGCTTGGTCTTTGTTTGCTATAAGACTTTACAGGTCACAGCTACATTACTGCATCCAGACATTATACATGTTACATACTTTTTTACTATATATTTACTTTAAAGGAAAACTTCACCCTGAAAACACTGCATTTGTTTATATTAAGTATTTATGTTGTTCGTGAGCATATTGACAGTGTCTTAGTCAGTGCTGTATTTTTATTATATCTGTTAGAAGTTAGTGGTTGTGTAGAGTTTATTACATGGTGATGTGTGGTTACAATAAATCATCACATGGTGTCACTGATGTGTGGTTACAATACATTTAAAGGTGGGGTTTCTGTTGTTTGAGAAATGCTTCAGAAAACTGCGTTGGGCCGCCAAACTAAACAAAAACAAAGCTAACGAGCAGAAAGGGGCGTGTCTTGTCAATATGGGCGGAGAGAGTGTTCAGTGCGCATGTGTGACATTAGCAGAAAGCGGTTTTAACATTGACATGGCAGATAAAAACAAAGAAAGCGAAGAAATGCTTAAGGCAAGAAGTAGGAATAACAGAATACAGTTTTCTATCAATTAAAGTTCAGAATATTAAATCAATCAATACACTTGTGTTACTGCAAGTCTTTGTGACTGAAACATGCGCACACGCTCCAAGTCTTCTGTTTCCATGTTATCAGCAGCAACGTTAGAACCTCTGACTCTAACATTAGCTCTGCCTCGGGTTCTAGGTGTTGACCGTCTCCTTCCGTGTGACACGGAGCTAAACCTTTCACAGTACAACACACAGTACTTCAAAAACACATTTGTATTACCATAGTATTACTCATTGAGTTCATTTATTGATGAAATATACTTTCTGTCAGCTGCCCCAACAGGTTCCGTCATAATTCTTGTCTGGGTTATACTTGTCTGGTGTATGTGTGGGCGGGCTATCAAAACAGGGGTGGGACCCATTTGGGTTAGGGGCGTGTTTGTTTTCGTGATTTCAAATGTCAACATTGGTTTTCAAACAACGGAGATCCCACCTTTAATAAAAAGGGAAAAAAATCAGCAGTCATGAAAATAAGGGACAAAGGTCACTGTTAGGTCCTTAAAACAGAAGAGCACCAACTTCATTCCACTCCATTTCCTACTATATTATATATATATATTAGTGAAGGACCAACATAGAAGGTAAGCTAGCAAATGTTTGACTCAAAATTATAGATTGCAGAGCAGCTGTTTGATGCAGTTCAACTGAGCTAGAAGCTACAGTAGATGATGATAAATGCAATGTGTTCACAGGGCATCAGTCTTTTCAATAGGGTAGATAAATGCACTTATTTACTCTGGCACCACTATCAAGATGTAGATAAAAGCCTTTGTGGGAGAAGTTTAAACTAAAAAGTCAACAGATTTATTTTTTTTAAACAAATTAATCTTAGATGCCAGTGAAGAGCACATGTGAATTATAAAGATGAATATGTAAATCATTTTAGTGTAGATTTATTTGTCCTTTTTATTTTAATGTTATATGCTTAGTAGTAAAATAGTGCAGTCATTTTAGCAGCTATGTTAAATGTCCAACTTCATATACAGTAATCCCTCGCCACTTCGCGGTTCAAGTTTCGTGGTTCAAGTTTTGCGGCCTCAGTGCATCGCTGATTTTTCAAAAATATTAATCGAAAAATAAAAATAAAAACGGTTTCCCAGGATACCAGACAAAGAGAGAAACTCTCTCAGAGGCTTTGTACATACCCACGGGCACTCAGACAAGGCACATGATTGGTTCCCGGCGCGAGATCTGAGCTGATTGGCTGCGCATCATTGCATCCTCTCCCAGCTTCTTCCCTCGCCACTCTCGTTCACGATGTCATAAGCCCTTACAATGCCTCCTAAGCGCCGTGCCCCTGTGAAAGATTCCTCTAGTGAGCCCAAGAAGAAGAGGAAGATGATGACCATCAGTGAAAAGGTCAAACTTAGGGCCAATCCTACTTCGCGGATTTTCACCTATATAAACGAGGGATCACTGTATCACCATTGTGTAGAAGAATTCTGGCTGTGAAATGAATGCGATGCGTTTGTCCAAATACAATATTATTGCTACAGTAACAGCTAATTCACATGGAATTGTATTGTGGGCAAACCAGATAGTAGTAGTAGTAGTAATGTGAGTAATGAACTGGGGAAAAAAAGTAAAATCATTGATGCAGTGGTGTTTTTGTTAGGAAAGGGACTGGTAAGTTAATGACTGTTTATTGCAATTATACATAAGTGACAACAGGAGCTAAATAGCATTAAATCCAATTTTTTAATGAATTAACCATTGTAATTATGTGTATTTATATTATAAATATAAGTGGTATAACTAAGGTATTATAAACATCTGGACATGGCTCCTCATTCAGCAAAATCCCGATCTTA
Source organism: Tachysurus fulvidraco (assembly GCF_022655615.1). NCBI lineage: Eukaryota > Metazoa > Chordata > Actinopteri > Siluriformes > Bagridae > Tachysurus > Tachysurus fulvidraco. Next base: position 5,790,413 of record NC_062535.1, read on the forward strand.
CCTCTAATGAGCGCTGTATTGTCAATATTGTCTGAAAGATGTATGGACAATAGCAATAGATGAAGTAATAAATGGAGTTTAGCTTGGGAGGAAGTCGTTGTCAACCTATCTATGGAAGCTGACATAGCTTCTCCAGACAGAAATTGTGCTACATTTGTCTAGAACATTGATCATAATGTAATTTCGTTTTATGAGATCCTTTAGGACTGTTCTGTGGACCCCATTGGCAAAATATGGTTATTACTTATATTAATTTGTGTAAAACTAATTTACACAATTGTATAATTTGTCAAAGTTAAACTAATCAAATAAGGCCTGAAAGTCATTCCCAGTATTTTTTTTAGTTTATCTTGAATAATAATATGATCACTGGCATCAAAAGCTGCACAACTTCATGCAACTCAAGCAAGGAGGCACAACACTGATCAGAGCTTGTTTTTTTAGATACTAGCCACTGCATACCTGAAAAACCCCAAGACGTGCACAATTTGCCCCTTGTCATGGACCTCGCTCAGATCTTTATGCTTTCCCATTTTTCCTGTTTTCAACACATCAACTTGGAGAACTGACTGTTCACTTTCTGTCTAATACTTCCCACTATCCGACAGGTGCCATTGGAACGAGATAACGTTTATTCACTTCACCTGTCAGTGGTTTGTAATGCTATGACAGTATGTATGTGAGATTATACACAGATTTTCTTTTACATTAAAACTTGTAATTATGTCTAATTTTATAATTATAATATGATTATATATTATAATTTTACCCCACATTTTAGTACAGGCAATTTATTTTTGGAAATATACATGAATAAAGCAAATAGTTTGCTCTAGAAGCTGCCTTTTTGAAGAAAAAAAAAAACAACGATTAAATTTTGCATAATTATGGGAAGTAAAGTGTATAGAAAGAGAAGGAACTGTGTGATACCTGAAGTATACAAGCACACCTTATGGCATGGGTCTATGATGTGTAGGTGCAAGTGGAAATCATTCTTTTGTGTTTATTGATGATGTGATTTCTAACCAGAGCAGCAGGATGAATTCTGAAGTGTATAGAGCTAAATTATATGCTCAGTTTCAGGGAAATCTATTTGCTAAATGCAAAACACCCTAAAAGCAATCAGGAACTGAAGACAGCTTCAGTAAAGGCCCGTGTATGTGTTGTAATCTCTTTGGTTGTCAAACTTTTCAAAAGATTAGAAAGAATTATAAATTTTATCTATGATTCTTCGATTTTTCAATCATACATTGTATATAACAGTGTTGTAAACTTTTCACCTGATTTGGGTATAATAGTCCATACATTAACTCTGCAAGTCTACATTTTGAGTTTATATTCATTATAATTTTTATTTTTATTAAAGTCCTAATAATTATTTTGTGATGTAAAAAAATTAGAAAAAAAAAACTTTTTCATCTTTTAATGAGATTTATTGGAGCTATTTATTTATAAGTATATCATGAAAGTAAAAAGAAAAATACTGTAAATGTGCCACCATTAAGTTAGTTTGAGAGGTATGTAGTCATAGGGCTTGAGCTCAAAAGGAGTTCCTTGTTGGCTAATGAAATTGTCTTTTGCTTGATCGCCTAGTAAAAGATTTGCATTTCTCTAGGTCTTAGTTTCATCTGACTGAAACGAAGCATGTGTGGAATCTCATTGTTAAAAGTTATTGATCAAAAGGGGTACAAAAATATTACTAAAACATAAGCTGTTCCATGTCACACAATGAATTCTACTAAGACCTATTTCAAAAATTCATAAAAGATGGTAGTATAGGAGATTTCTCTAGTATAGGAGAAATATGGTCATGCTTACGCACTCCTTTCAATAGCCTTGCTACAGCATTATGTATCAACTGCAGGTGTGAGGGAGTATTAAAATTATTATCACAAATATGTCCAAAGCTTTCAAATTCTACCTGTCAGGTAAAGGTTGGTAGGTACCCCAGACCTTGGAAAATATAGTATTGCTGGTGCTTTGACAGGAGAGTCTGAGCCACTTGATGTTCCTGTCATCGTTAGAGATATGGCTCTGTTACTGGTCGTTTCAATCAATTTCACTATTGTCATGGATCATTTGTGTGACATTTTGAATTTCTTAAGGCCAGGATGAAAAGCAACTAATGGTATAATCTTATAACGTCAGATTTGGAAATGTGTTGGAAGTAGCTAGGAATTTAGTTTATGTCATGAGGAAAGTCCGGGAAATTATTAAAAAAGTATGTAAGTAATAGAAGAATATATATATATATATGATATGTTATTTATATGACTTAAATAGTTTAACATAGATTGTATTTGACTTTATTATTACTTTAATACAGTGCAGCTACTGTGCAAACCTCCTAGATTATTGGTGTCAGTTGATTACTGATTAAACATTGAATTGAAATTATTTAAAAAAAATTTTTTATAATAATATGCTACAAATGAATTCCATTCATTACTTTATGGCCTTTCCAGTGCTTATAATCACACACAAAAAAAAACGAGAAAAAAAAACATGTACGCATGGGGCTATAACCTATTGACAGATGTGTGTGTGAATTAGCCCTGCTCCAGACCCCAATATGCAGCTGTTCTTTCCCCCAATCACATAAAGGGATTGGGCAATAAAACTGAAACACCTGGTTTTAGATCATGTTAATTTATTAGTATGGCGTACGACCTCCTTTTTGCAGCCAATACAACATCAATGTGTCTTCGGAATGACTGATAAAATTCCTGCACAGTGACAGAGGGATTTTGAGCCATTTCTCTCATAGAATAGTGACCAGGTCATTATGTGATGCTGGTTAAGGATTGCTTCCTGTTCACACAACTCTGTCACCAGTTTTACTATGTATTGGTGCATCATCTTCCTGACTAGGGTTGCAAAGGGGCGGTAAATTTCTGGAAACTTTCCATGGGAACTTAACCTGGGGAGTTTTGGAAATATTCCAAGTTGGAAACGGGAATTTATGGTAATTTACGAGAATTTATGGAAATTATTTGGAAAAATAGGGAAATGTATATAAACTATATCATGTACAAACATAAATAAACATTTTGTTTGGTCATAAGCAGACAAAAATGCAAAGGTAATACAAATTTTAAAAATGACATCTTGACCGATTTAATTGTAAGTAGAACTTTAATTTATTCTTTCATTGAGTAACACAAAAGCATAATAAACATTATTATGCTTGTAATAAACATAATAAACTTAATAATTGTAATAAACATATTTCCCTATGCTTGCTGTAAAATTAAAGCATCCCCCACCCTTAATCTTGAGGGTACAAATTCAACTTAAATTGCATTAAATCTTGTTTTTTTAAACAAAATTATACTGCGATAATTTTTTAAACTACATTTAAGTTCCTTGTTATAGGCAACTCTGCATTTTTAATAAATTCCCTGTTAATTTCCATATATTCCCGTTAATTCTCATATGTTCCCGTTAATTCCCATGGAAAGTTTCGAGCTTTGAAAATTCATGGAATTTTGCAACCCTATTCCTGACACACTGCACCAGCTTCAGTGTACAATGTTTGAAGCACTGGGTGAGCCGACTCCTTGGCAGTGGCATGCCAGTGTAGCACAAGTAGTGGGCCGAGGGAATGTCATAATATTGCATCCCAAACCATCACTGATACACTCTTGTGCTTCACTCTGTGCTTTTTTGAGACTTCACCACACGGTAACTCCCGGATGTGGGAAAAATGGTGAGGGTGGACTAACAGGTACAACTGCTACTAGCACTATTAAGCCTGGTTGGCATTGGCACAAGTTACTTGCCAACTTGACTTTAATAGCCTGACCATGAATATTGACCCTGTGGAGCTCCTTACAAACAGTTTTGGTGGAATCAGGAGGTTCAAGGTACGCATTTAAATCTGCATTGAGTTGGGCTGTGGTTTTATGGGGTTTTTTTGGATACCAAGCCAAGTTAGTATCCTGACATCTGTTTCAGACTGGTCACAGATGTGCCAGTAAGGCTGGGAACCGAGAACCGGTTCTTATTCAGAACCGGTTCTGTTTTTTAACAGGAACCGGAACCGTGCAGAATTTAAATTCAAAATCCAATTAAATAATTTCATTGTCTAAACCCTGTATATTAATCATTAAGGAACAGATTAAAAAAAGATTGAGTGAATGAAAATCTGTGATGCATCCATACATAGCTTTTCTGATGCTTGTTGTTCCATAACACTACAGCAAATGAGAATAAAAAAAAGCAAAACAAATGTATTAATGGCTTTATAATATTAATAGCTGTGCTGTTGTAAACTCACCATGATGGTGTGTTTGTAGGTGATGCAGTTAACAATAAAAATAACAATATAGCCACAACGTTAGTAGCCAGCCTTTGCCAATATACCTATAATGATAGAGAGACTCTCTCTCTCTCTCTCTCTCTCTCTCTCTCTCTCTCTCTCTCTCTCTCTCTCTCTCATATATATATATATATGGCTGATTATTTGTAATTGAGTGCTGATTTAAAATCCTGTTACACTGAAACAGCTTAATGCAGCACATCAAATTTATGGTCAAATAGCTATTGGTACTTAACTCCACCCTACTGTTGATTATGCTTCAATCTGTACAGATGTCCTCTTAATTTTTAATTGAATACATATTCCAAGTTTAGTTCAAACACTTATGGACAATCTTGTACAAACTTATGGACAATCTTATGGACAAACTACAGCTATTTGAATACAGTACCTTAGAATTTGGGTGATGTTTGATGAATGTAGCATTTATAAATCTCAAAATGTTGTTGATAATTAAGGTTTACACCAAATGTAAACCTAAAACTAGTTCACAGATTATGATTTCACATGTTTTATCACAAAATTAGCACAATTTTGACTGCGCTTCACTTAGGGTTGCAAAGGGGCAGAAACTTTCCAGAAACTTTGCATGGGAACTTCATCTGGGGAATTTTGGAAATATTCCAAGTTGTGAGCTTACCGGGAATTTATGGGAATTAATTAGAAATTTTGGGAAATTGACAAACAAAAATAAACAACCATTTTGTTTGGACATAAGCTCACATGCATATAGGTTTTTTTTTAAATGTCATTTTGACAACACTGGCTGAGGTGAAATGTACCCACACATGAGATGATGTGCATCTCTAGTTCTATAGAATAAGGTTGGAAAAAAGCTTGTAAAAACACACATGCAATCCAAAGATATATAAGTAATAAGTTGAACAACTAAAATATTTTGTAATAATAAACATTTTACAATTATTAAAATAACTATAACCTAGTATATATATAATAGTTCAGTCAAAAGTGGACAGATTAAAATTATTTTTATGTTTTTGAAAGAAGTATGTTATGTTCATTTTAGCCTGATTTATTTGATCATGATAAAGAAAAACAGTAATATTGTGAAATATTACTATATTTTAAAATGTAACTTTTATTAAGCAAAGAATATTTTATTAAGGAAAAAATAATAACGGGTTATAAAAAATTAAGAGGAGCACAACTCTAAAATTGATGAGAAATCAGTATATTAGAATGATTTCTTAAGGATAATGTGACACTGAAGACTAGTGTAATGATATGAAAATTCAGTTTTGATCACATAAATGCATTGTATTTAAAGAAGATTAAATCAGAACGTCATAGCATATTGAATTACTGGTTGGCAACATGCTGTACAAACTTATTTTAGTATTTACAATGATATCATTTGTTTGCACATTAACAGTACTAGAGTTTTAAATGCAACTAATATGTAATATGTAAATACTCACCAAGATGGATTTTTTTTGGACATTATTTTGTGTGCAGGATTGAAGAAATGATGTGTGTTATGTTATGGGGGAATGCACAGTGCATTGGGGGGTTCGGCCTTAATAGCCGCTGTTTGGGACTGATGAATGTGCAGGGTAGAAATTCAGCTGGTTTGTTTTAACCAAGATTATCCTGCAAGATTTTTATTTTCAAGTACGTTTAAGTTCCCTGTTTATAGACGAACCTGCAATCTTGTAAATTCCCAGTTAATCCCATTAATAATTGTGGGAGTTAATTGGCCAGTTCGTGTTTAGGTTGCAGGAGGTCCTCAAAGCTCCCTAAATGAACTTATCATGCAGGTTAAAGCAGTTGTAACATTTGCCAAATGATTGTTGAATCTTGATCGACGAATGGTGTTGGTGTGTTTTTTGAAGAAATCAGGCTGACATGCAAATTGCACTTGCAGATTAGGACGTATATGCAGATTACAAAGTATTCAGTTCAGTTAGGAAATGAGAAAGGCTAAGATTTTTCTTTTGCTTTTTGTCAGTTTTATTTTATTTAGCAGTTATTACTTTATATACGTGCACACAAACACACACAGCTCTGTGCTGGTTGTCTCGTTCGGCCTCAAGGTGCTTGTTTCTGCTTTTTATCCTCGTCACAGTTTACTGAAGCAAAGAACAATCATTAGTCTGAATCCCTGCAGGTGTGAAATTACCACTTACCTTGTACGTTTCTGCCTTTGAGCATGTCCCCATCCCACAGTAGCATGGCAAATTTCAGGTTTCAAGTTTCAACTTCACCTTAGATACAGCAAGCATTTTGAGGTATAAATATCTGTGGTTTTGGCTCGTTGAATAGAAGACTGGATTCTTGCTTAAATGAGTCTTTTAACCAATAAGCAATGAAAGTTTTTCATTCTTCTGTGCTCTAAAATTGCATTTTCTTAAATGCTAATTTAGGTGCTTGTTAACTAACTACAGTCTGAAGAGAATGTCTAAATGTTTACTAAGTGAAGTCCTCACTCAATCCTTCTTGACAATAGCTGACTTTTTATCTGTAGCAGCAGTGCTGATGAACCTATGAAGTAAAAGTAACTGATAGTGCCATATTTCATGTAGGTGTTAATGTGCCATGCTTTGTGCACAGGCCCATTGCCATGATGAATTAGATGTTTGAATCAGTTTGGGCCTTTTAGCTCTATTAAATGGAAATCTTGAGGAAATCACTTTGTGGCAACAGTTTTGGCTTTTATGAGAGTGGTCAGGTTTCCACATACTTGACCATTGTAATCATCTGAAATCATCATACAGTCTTTAGTTACTAAGTCTAATACTGACTGTGAACAAAATCACATTGTATCGTAATTTATATTAAGCCAAATAAAAGATGTTATGCATGACATAGTCAGAATTAGCAAATGTCAGTGAATGAGACTGGCAGAAGAAGTCATGCACACATTTATTATATTTGGATTGAATTTCTAACCTTTTATTTAATGCTTAATGTAGATTTTATTTATATATATATATATATATATATATATATCACTGATTCTTGAGATAAGGGACAAAAGTACTTCTGAAAAGTGACAAACAAAAAATCGATCCTACATTAATTTGAACTGGATATCTTCATAAACACGGGTCTCGTCTATCATACCATGAAAAGGAACAGGTTTTTTAATCAACCACTTTTTATAAAAATGTACATTTACTCACTTAGTAAGTAGACATATTTGAAATATGTTTTTTGTGTGTTTGTTCAATTCAACAACACTGTAAATTCTTTAAGTGAGCAGAAATGGTGTGCCTTAGCAAGGTTAAGTTATAAATTGTATTGTATACAATTTTATTATTTTTTTACATTGTTTTGGAATTAGCCATTTTAAATTACCTTCATTTAGTTTACTAATTTTTTAATATAAACAATCAATGGTTTTGTGCACACAAGACACTGATGCATTTAGATAAATTGGTGTTTTAATGTATGAACACACTAAATTGAACAAAAGAAATATACATTTTTTTTATAAAAATAAAAAATCTCCATCTTACGGTGTTGACCCACAACTAACGGTGTTGACCCACAACTAACGGTGTTGACACACAATTGACGGTGTTGACAAACTAATCGAGAATTAAACTGATTAAAGATTACCTAGTTTTAACATGGAAAAGAGAGAGAGAGAGTATCAAGGGAAAGGGTAGCAAACTTCAAACAAAGAGTACCTGGTGACAGGATCTTTAAGGCACACATGATGTCAAAATGTTCCTGGTATCAAAAGAAAAAAGCAAATGTATCTGGAGCTCCTCTATTGCTCATCTATATTCGAATTAAACTGTAAACTGTAAATCCTTTATATATTTTAAATATATTAATGTATTTTAAGTCAATCAACATGTATACTTAGATCATAATATCATGTTATGTAGCTACCATTCAAAAGTTTAGGGTCTCTCACTTGTTCTTTATTTATATTTTTTTCCATATTACACATAAATAATAAACTCGTCCAAACTACGGCATAACACAAATGTAACTGTAAAAATTATGTTGGTGACTAAAAGCATCCAAAATAAATCAAAACTCTGTTATATTTTATCATCTGAAGTGCAGTCACCCTTTGCCTAGAAATTGCAAAACCGTACACGTGTCATTTTTTCAAGAAGCTTCTTAAATTTTAAATTTAGGATGATTTTAAAGAGTATAGAAGGAGTTCATATTTAATCTGGGCTCTTATTGGCTGTTTTTCTTCAATATTCAGTGCATGTCATCTATTTCAAAAATAATATTTAAAAAAAAAGTTTTCTAATAACAGAAATTAATCTGTTTGGCATAGGTATATTTTTGACTACAAAAGTAATTTCAAGCATTTAACCATACACCTTCAGATTAAATGATTTTTAAGATCATAGTTAACATTTTAGTCGTGACCCTAAACTTTTGAATGGTAGTGTACGTTACTTAATAAGTATTTGGGAGCACTTTTCCACTCCGTCAGCTTACATGTCAACACCGTCAGACAAAATATCTGACGGAGTTGACGTCTGACGGAGTTGACTAAACAATATGTTTTTTCAATTTAATCATGTCTAATAAATGGTAGCCATTTTGATTTTCCTCAGTGGTCAGCTGCCACTAAACTAAACCAAAATACCAACTTTTATTTCAAAATTCTTGATTAAAATCATCCCTACTTTGAAGACAATGTTGACACACAAAAGCTGTGACCACAGGGATTTCAACTTGTTTGCTGAATATTTAAAAAAATGTAAAATTTACGAGGCCATGTGTTGGACTGCCTCATCCATCAACAGACACAGTTCAGAGGGGGTCCTCAGGGTTAAAGCTGACCAAAATATGACTGATTTATTTCGAATGTGAAAAATATCTGACGGCGTTGACATGAATTGATGTATATATGTATATGTATGTATGTGTGTATATATATATATATATATATATATATATATATATATATATATATATATATATATATATATATATATATATATATATACACGTATATATATATATATATATATATATATATATATATATATATATATATATATACGTATATGTATACGTATGTGTATATATATACGTATATATATATATATAAAACACACAGTGTTGTGCTCAAATATTTGTATACTTTGTGGGAATTTGCAAGATGTGTACCAACATTTTTTTAAAGAAAACATGCGTGAGAAGGTTAAACAATTTAATTTTATTTCTTGTAGAGCTCAAGTTAATATGTAAGGCATAATAGAATGGAACAATCAGCAAACTACACATAACAAAACATGAATATAAGGAAACAGTTCCTGTTTAAAATTTTGCATACCTTTATTTCTTTATATCAGGTATTGCTCCCATTAGCATCAATGATGGCATTCAGTCTTCTGTAATAATTGTGCATGAAGTCCTTAATTCTCTCATGTGGTGAAGCTGCCCATTGTTTTTAGCAAAATGCCTCCAGTTCCAATATGTTGGTTGTCACAAACTGAACGTTTAAGATCTCCCAAAGTGGCTCAATGATATGGAGGTCAGGAGACTGTGATGGCTGCTGAACCTTCACCTTTTTCTGCTGTAGCCATTTGAGGGTCAACCTTGTCTTGTGTTTTAGATCATTGTCATGTTTGAACATCCGAGATCGTCCCATGTGCAGCTTTCATGCTGTACAGTAGAATGCAAATTGTCTTCCAGTATTTTCTGATAACATGCTACATTCATCTTGCCATCAATTTTTACCAACTTCCCAGTGCCACTGGAGTTCACACAGCTCCAAAACATACAGTAAGAGATCCACCTGCATGCTTTACAGTGTGTTACAGTGCTTTTTGTGGCATGGGCACAGTAACGGCTTTCTCCTGGCAACTTTGCCCATGCAGGTAATTTGTGTTCAAGTGCCTCCTTATTGTGCTCCTTGAAACCACCACTTTTTTCCAGAGCAGCCTCTATTTCTTTGTTACGATGCAAAGAAAAGTAACAAAAAAAGATATTACAACACTTGAAAGCCTTGGTCTACTGACCATGGCTTTCAAGTGTTGTAATATCTTTTTATAATATTTTCCTGATTTATAAAGTTGTACTACTTTATTACGCAGGTCCATTGGCAGTTATTTTGTCTTCCTCATCCCTTTAATAGCCATTTAAACCTCTGTGTGTCAACCTGTGTTTATAATGTGGCCAAACATTCATAAGGTTATGTAAACTTTTAATCAGTGTTGTTTAGGTGATTTCAGTCATCAATACTGATAATTAATGACTTCATTAGAAAACTATCTTTAAATAAGAAGCAATGTTTAACAATTTCTTTCAAGGTATGCAAACTTTTGAGTACAACTGTATATATGTGTGTGAGTGTGTGTGCGCTTGCGTGTATGCATGAAAGTGATAATTGTTGATCATGTTCATTAATCATTGCTCTCTGTGCATTTATCCTGCAGCCACCAAACACAAACAACATGTTGGGACCATCCAAAAATGACTGAGTTGTACCAGTCCTTAGGTGAGTACATTTATATTTCCATATATTCAAATTGAAACAAAATACAACAGCTTGAAAATTTCATCATATTTTTTATTTAAAATGAAATTTACTCAAGCAGCTGTTACATGATTGTGTGTCACATAAAATATAAAAGCTATATTGATATACAGCTGCACCTGAAAAATTTAGAATATCATGGTAAAGGTTTTTTTTTTTTTTTTTGCAAATTACTTCAGAAAATGAAAGGTGTATATATACTAGACTCATTACATTAAAACAAAAATGTTCCAAGTATTTTTTTATTTTATTTTAATTTTGATAATTGTGGCCTACAGCTCAAAAACTTTGAAAATGAGTATCTTAAAACATTAGAATATATAATTTCCCCTTTGAGCAGATGACATTTTATGCAGTATAAATACCATGACTCTCAGCTCAGGCTTAGTACACAATACCGCAATCATGGGCTATACTGCTGACTTGACGGTTGTGCAGAAGACACTCATTGACACCCTCCGTAAGTATAGTAAGCCACAGAAGATTCTTGCTGAAAGACCTGGCTGTTCACAGAGCGCTTTATCAAAGCATATTCATGGAAAGTTGACTGGAAAGGCAAAGTGTGATAGGAAAAGGTGCAACAGGGATGACTGTGGCTATGAGAAGACTGTGAAGCAAAGATTATTCAAAAACATGGGAGTTTCACAAAGAGTGGACTGAAGCTGTAGTCAGTGCATAGAGAGCCACCACATACGAAAGTGTCCAGAAATGGGCTTAAAAATGTCCCATTCCTAGAGTCAAGCCACTCCTGAACCTGAGACAAAATCAGAAGCACCTTACCTGGGCTAAGGAGGATAAGAACTGGAGCATGAAGCTTTTCAGATAAGAGTACATTTTGCATGTCATTTAGAAATCCACGGTCCAAGAGTCGAGAAGAGGAGAGGTAAAGTATCCAGGATACTTTAAAGCAGGGATACACACAACTTTTTTAGCCAGGTTCTCAGGAGAGCATTTAGAGAATGGAACTGGTACTCACCCTTTGCGCAGCGAAACTAAACATCATCTTCCTCGCTGCCCTCCTACCTGTCCTCAATTTCAACTGTAGTACAGGACAAACTTACAACCTTCTGGGCAGTGGAAGTGGTTGCACCTCCCTGGTTAAGTCTACGATGGGCTGTCTGCATCCATAGCTCTACTGCTGGCTTTGGGTCAAATGTATCTGTACTCATCTTTGACAAGTGAATGTGCATCAGGGCTGAAAGATGAGTATGTGACAGACGGGATCTGTACTTGTTTTTTATTATATTGAGGTGCGAGAAACCCCTCTCACAAGCAGCACTGCTCAGAGGAAGTGTAAGGGACAATTTAAGAATCTTGTAAATGTTGTAGTAACAATCTGGATCGCTCGTATTAACTATCTTGACCAAGTCATTCACGAGATGCTGCCAATCGCTTTCCTGCTTGCTTTAAACGAATCTATACTCTTATAGTGGAGTCTCTGTCAAAAGGCAAGATCGCTTCATATTTCTGAAGAATCATGATGATTACGGTGTTTCCAAAACTGTGGAGGTCTTGCATTTCTTGGGGCCAGGTAGATGCATCAAAAAACAAAAAATCACAAGACTTCAGAGATTCATACCTGATTACAAACTCACCAATTAAACCTCTGAGTAATTCAGCTTTGTCTCTGTCAGCTTCTGAATTGTGAACTGCTTGTTTTCTCTCTTGGCCTTCTCCATCAAGCAAAAGGGTGAACTGTCCAATGGCTAGCATTTGTTCATCTTTACATTCTCCTATGGTTAGTTTTTCCTGCTGAAACATTTAGGAAGTTAGCTGCAGAATGTTGCCAATGTCAAAAAAAAAAAAAGAAAAGCACTGAAAACGTTGTGCGCAGATCTACTTCAAGTCGCTGTCATCTGTATTAGACAATTGTATCTTAATAGCAGGCAACTGTTTCCATATTTTCAACAGAGTCTCGTGCCTCCATGTAGACCATCTGATATTATGAAACTTTCCTAGTTTACAATAGAAAATGCCATTCTCATGACAGTGTTTTTAACACTTGTATATTTTTTGCTCCACCTCTGAATAAATAAAACTGTAATAGCTTGACAACGGATTGATTAAATGTCACACAATAGGACACCCCCCGATCAGCTGATTTCGCGCAGTTCTCAAGGGTGTGCGCAGTGCACAGAACATGCACAAGGGAATCCCCGATCGCAAACATTTGCCGTAGATTCGGTAAAATGCCGTTATACGTACCGACCTTGACAGCAGCCCCATCCGTGCAAACAGCGAATAACTTTGCCCGCCATTCATCCAAGCCTAAACCGTTGAACAGTTTAACCAGGCCTTCCATTATGTCCCGCACCGTTCGTTTTGCTCCAAGTTCAATTAATCCAAGAAAATCAATGGTAAACTCTCCGTTGCTGGACACAGACTCAATGTACACAATTTCCTGTTCCGTTTTTGTTATGTCCTCCGATCCATCAAATAGTAGACCCCAAAATTCAGCTGATTTCAACTTTTCTCTTAGTTCTGTACTGACAGTCTGTGCATTGATTTCCATAATTCGCGATCCACCTTCGCGTGAATGATATGTCCCTCCGACATTCACTCCCAACCATTTTAATAAAGAAATATCCTCAGCAAACGAAGACATAGGACATGCGTGTTTAGCCTTATGAAAGACTAGTAAAAAAAATTGCAGAAAGCTGTCCGCTACTCTTCGCTTATCTTGTTTTGCCATCTAACAAGAGGGCGATCGGATATTTCTTCTGCAGTTGCATTTCTGTTAGCGATAGCTTGTACAACATTTGTATGCTCCCTGCTTTTTTCGTGTTTATCAAATGCTGGAAGACTAAAATTCTTTGTCCCTGTATATAAAGCAATACTTTTGTCTGCTATATGGGGATGTGCACAACATATCTTACACCACATTTGACTGTGCTCATCGTCGGATTCAAGCCATGGCACTTCTTGCCATCTGACATTTTTGTGGCATTCCGCCACTTTTGAGGTGGCGGAATGCATTTGCACCTGCGCACCAGTTGTGTGCATCCCTGCTTTAAAGCCATTGTGAAGTGTCCACAGTCATTGATGATTTGGGGTGCCATGCCATCTGCTTGTGTTGGTTCACAGTCCATTCCAAAGTTAATGCACGTGACATAAACAAATATACATGTGTCATGTTGGTATCCAGCCTATTTGCATCACTGCTGCAATGAAGGCATCACGTTGTGGTTTTTTGTTGTTGTTTTTAAAAGCAAAAGCAGGCTCTACCAAATTTTAATGTGTGGGGGTTGAATAGCAAGCAAATTGTTTACATTTTTTGTTTTTTCCCAAAAAATCTTTCCCAACATAAATCCAAAGTGCTCTTAAAGCAGTTTATGAATGAAATTGAATGTACTATTTGTAATTCAGTAATATACAGTGTCCTGGTTTTCCACTATGTATGTATGTGCATGTGCATTGATCAGCCATAACTTTAACAGTAACCTATCAGATTGGTATATGTCCATGTCCAAATAATCTCAGGTGACAACAACAAAACCCCCAACAAGACAGTATGTAGTCAGGTTAGACACTGATGTTGGACAGGAAGGCCTGGCATTCAGTTGAAATTCTAGTTCATGCCAAAATGCAGTGGGGTTGAGGTCAGGGCTCTCTGATGGTCACTCAAGTTATTCCACACCAACATCAGCAAACCATCTCTTTATGAACCTTGCTTTGTGCTCATGTATATTGTCATACTGGTGTAAGTTTGGGCTTGTCTTGTTAGTTCCACTTTTGGGAATCATAATGACATTCCAGACAATTGGTACTTCCAACTTTTTTGGGAAAGAACCACACAGAAGTGTGATGGTGTGTGTCCTCTTGAGTCTTTGCCAACACCAAGTACAATATATCCAATTCAGACTTTGCATGTTATTTAATCATAACAATGTCTTTACAGCGGATCTCAACAATGTAAGATTTTCAGCATACAGAACAGCAATGAAGTTACGGAGGCTGCAGAAAGCTCTGTGCTGTGAGTCCATTTCAAATTTAATGGTAATTTCCAGGGCACCGATGACATTAATATAATTATATTTACAGATTTTGAATGTTCTATCAAAAATCACTTGCAAAAATCAAAATCATATGACATCCCGCATGAGTGAAATGTTTTATTACTTCAGCAGGCCAGTAGAATAGATATACAGTTATATTTTTTGCCTCATAAATTTGACCAGTGTTGTTCAGTGGTATTAATCAAACAGGTTTATTATATGCGTATGTGCTACCCTGTGAATGTTAATAAAAAGACCGACTGAGATTAATATGGTAAAAATTTAATAATAGTTTGATGTAGTTAAAAAAAAACATGTAGTAGTAGAAATGATGAAATAAGAGGGCATTTGTTAGGATGCTGACCCTTATTATCATATTTTTTTATATTACTATCTTTTTGTGCAGTGGACCTACTGGGGATGTCAACAGCATGTGAAGCCTTTGAACAGCACAGCCTGAAACAAAATGAGCAGTTCATAGACATTATACAGGTGATAAGCTGTCTGACAAGTATCTATGACCGTCTGGAGCAGCAGCATAGCAGCCTTGTGAACGTTCCTCTGTGTGTGGACATGTGTCTCAACTGGTTGCTGAATGTTTATGACACGTATGTACCATTCCATTTTTACTTTTCGAGACGATATTTTTAACGTGCTTTTTCTTTCTTTCATATTTAGATGTTGGAACACGTGGATTGCAACACTATAATCTTTGCTATATTGTCACCTCCAGCTGTCAAACCAATTGCTGTACGAGTTGTTTTAACATGCACTTTTATTTTTCTAAACCAGTTTCATTCTTTATTTTACAGTTTAACATAATGTAAATGTTAAAAAATTGTGCATTAAATTATATTTTACCACTCATAAGAAAAGCACATAGAAAGATCTCTGGTAAAAAGGAAAACATGAACATTTTGGCCTCAAAAGACTAAATAATGAATAATCTAAAACTAAACTAAATAATCTTATTGCATAGTGATTTTTTATGATTTTAAAAAATCATAAAAAATCAACAAAAAGACATTTCTCACAAATAAGTGTTTTAGTATATGTATTAGGACATCAGTGATGTGTGATCTGAGTTTGATGACAGTACAGTAGTATATTACAGTAAAGCTATTGATTTTTTAAAATTATGAAAAATCATAAAAAATCAACATTAAGACATTTCCCCAAAATAAGTGTTTTAGTATATCAATTAGGACATCAGTGATGTGTGATCTGAGTTTGGTGACAGTACAGTGTAGTACAGTAAAGTTATTGACTGTTTTTTTGTATTCGCTTTTCGGGGTTTGCACTTTGCAGACGGTCCCTTGGAATCTGTCTCTTCGGTATTCGCACATAGAGAATTATGTATTTTGTCCAATGCGGAGTAAAGCTGATATTGAGGAAAATTAGGTTGGAGCTGCATTGTAGCTGCCTCTCTACATTACTAAGATTAAAATGAGGTGTTATTCGTGTAGTAACACCCTTTAGCTCAGGAGCTATTGTCGGGAAAATCGAATCTGTGAATATGAGGCCAACTTTACTTAAGTGAGTCTTGCATTATTGCTGAGAAAATTAACACATGTATGTGTTGTCAGATATGAAGTTACTGTTTAGTTAATTTATGGCAATACATAAAGAGTTGTTAAAATAGTATGCAGATGTTATACACAAATGATCATGCACATAACGTTATACTCTTTATTTTAGTAGCAGCTAAATTTTTTTCTAAAGTATTGTTATTGTACATTTTGTACATCAGTACTGTAAAATGCAAATCTTCTTACATGCCATTTGTGCCTTAAAACACATTAATAATGTACAAAGTGTTTTCACACAAATGCGCGTGGAAACTTATTATGAAAAACATGAGAATATTGATGTGTGTGTTTTGTGTGTGCCTTGCAGTTAGTAATACACATGATGTCAGATGAGGATACTGACAGACAGGGAGAGGGAAGCAAATCTAAAAAGAAGCGAGTATATGCCTCTCAGAAGTTCTTGACCGGTGTTGTGCCTCAAGTTTAAGTTTTAGGCACAGATCAAGTTTTACTTTATTTGCCAGTATTTATATAGGAAAAATATAGTAAAAAGTTCTGATGAGTGAGCCTGTGAACTTAATCAACACTGACCAGCAAATGTGCTTGACCTCGCGCCTCGTCGCTGCAGTAAGTTGCTACTCAAAAAATTTTTCCAAGGTTGGCAGGTCTGTAAATGATATTTATATTATGTAGGCTGTAGGTTAAATCATTGTATTTTATTTTCATACAAAGCAGTGTATGTTGAATTTTGGGGAAATCATGAGCAGAGAAAAATAATAGCATATTTGCACTACATACACTCACTGAGCACTTTTTTCAGGAAGGCTATACCAAATCTGGGTAACAATCATACAAACAACCGTAATTTTTTGTGGCATGAATTCTACAAGTTAAAACTTTCCTTTTAGATTCTGTTCAGTTTTGACTGCAACACACTTCCCCAGACTATTTTTCAGGTGAACGTTTATGATGTGAATCTCCTGATCTCCTAAAAGGTGTTGTATTGTATTCAGATCTAGTGACTAGGAAAGGCACTGAAGAACACTGAAATTGTCATAGTAACGAAACCAGATTGAAATAACTTTTGCTTTGTGACATGGTCATTATCATGGCATTAGAAGATAATTGATTGGTATTACTGCACCCAAAGTGTGCCCAGAAAAAGATTCCCCACACCATTACACCACCTCCACCAATCTGGACTGTTGACACCAGGGAGGTTGGTCCATGGATTCATATTGATGGTGTCAAATTATGATACAGAAATTGAGATTGATTATATCAGACTGTATTTTGCAGTGTTCATCTGTCCTGCTGTTAAAGCAGCTCAAACCAGTTCGACCATTTTCCACTGATCTTACAACTTTGGACTGAATTGGAACCCCAGTGTTCACCAGGCCTTCTTCTCAAGATCAGTCCCGAATCTAACTAATGCTTTGGTTGATGATTAAGATAAGAAAAATCCTCACAGCCATGTTCCTAATTTTAGTGGAAAATCTTCCTTGAAAAGCAGTAGCTGTTACAGCAGCAAAGAGGGCCCATAGTTTTAGAAATGGTTGTTGACCATATCTGTTTATATTGTTCAGGCGTCCATGTACATTTGGCTCTTGTTTGATCATATAGTGCATCTCCACTGCTGCTTAACACAGAGCACGCGTACATGAAATTTTAGTTACATGTTATAAATAGTGCTGCACGATTAATCCCCTGAGCGCAAGTCCACCGTCTGGGCGGCTTTTTGTGTTAAAAGATATTTCTTGTCGCTGCGCAGGCGCTTTTATTGTACATGACAGCTTATGTCCCGATAACCGGTCTTTGCATTACGATTAAAAGCAGTATCAGTAAAGTAAAACATGTGATGTGCAGTCAAGTTCGAGTGTACGTACTGTTTAAACGAGTGTTCTCAACTTCTCACTGATACTTTTGTGATTCGCGGAGTTTTGACAAGTTTTATAGCCTTGATATTGTTTCTTATTCAAAAGTGGTGACAGAAAAAACTCTTTACCCCCAACCTGAAACCTCTTCCCATGTCACAATCACATCATAATCATAATTAATAATTAGGCTTAAAAGCAAATGTATATGTAAGAGAATCAAGTTTAATAATTACATGTAATATTGCTCCAAATATTATCAATAATGGTGTGTGCAATACCATGTATAACTTGCATTTAAGTTGGAAATTTAATTTGTGTGTGTGTGTGTATGTATATATACAGTTTTGATCTTAGGCTTTTCATTAATCAGCATTAATATGTTATATTTTAATTTGAAAACGTTTTGCATTTGTTTGTTGTTGTTGCTAGTTTGAGTTTAGAAATACAAATTTCAGCATTATCAGTAATCTGTGTGTGCATTTTCCTTGAGAACCAAGGAACCAAGTTAACTCATGATACCATTTGTTTATTATATCGCTATCGCAATATTGACCTCAATAATCGCGAT
The DNA here is from genome assembly GCF_022655615.1 of Tachysurus fulvidraco. Lineage (NCBI taxonomy): Eukaryota > Metazoa > Chordata > Actinopteri > Siluriformes > Bagridae > Tachysurus > Tachysurus fulvidraco. Next base: position 5,809,184 of record NC_062535.1, read on the forward strand.
ATGACATTTTCCCCAAATCGTGCAGATCTAGTATATAGCCCTATAATAACTTTAGTTTATTGTAATATACTGTATTTACAACTTGGTAGGTTCTTTTAAATTCGCCGCTTGCAAAACATAAGCTGCGAACGTTATCTAAATCTGAATCAGCTTTCTGCATTTTTTCTTATCTACTAAAGGAAAGTGTACACATCACAAAGCATCTTCAGCATCCCTGCAGCCGGCAACTCTTTAAAGGCACATTCAGTATTATTGTCAGTCAATGATAGTGCAATTGATCTAACAAGCATATAGTGCTGCACGCATCCTTGGCATGAACCCTCTTTCGATAGAATTCTTCTTCTTAATCTTAACATGGAGTGTTGCACACCTTTGGAAAATTTTAGTCTGTGTATCCAGGAGTAGACCTAGGCTGGTAGGGGACCACTAGGCTTGAAACATTGTTGGGGTCCTATACATTCATCATGGCATGAATCCTAAATCTGCTCCACCCAGAAACAAAGAAAGGCTGATATAACAAAGGAGCTGTTGTTATATCAAGGTAACATAAACAATTTATAACATAACCACTCATTCTTAATGAGTGAACCAAACCATTGTACCAATGTTGTCAGTCAGCTGTATGGCCCGGACTTTATCAGCAGTAATGTGAACATAGACATTGTTTGCTTTTACATTACTTACTGTCCAGTGTCACTTAAATGAGGATGAGGTTCCCTTCTGAGTCTGGTTCCTCTCAGGATTACTTCCTCATATCATCAAATTTTAAACTTTAATTTTATGTATTCATTTATATATATATTTATATATACACACACACACACATTCAGTAATACCTCGAGATACGAGTTTAATTTGTTCAGTGACCATACTCGTATCTCAAATTGCTCGTATCTTAAAGCAATTTTCCCCATTTAAATTAATTGAAATCCCATTAATCCGTTTAAGCTCACAAAATTCCACTCCAGTTGTTTTGTTTATGTTTTGAATATGAAAAATGTACAGTACCTGTATTTATAAATGACAAATATTGTATAAAAACATACAGTAATAAAAGAGAATGTTAAAAAAATAAACTGATTTTACTTTACAGAAGATGTGCACGGAGGTTGAGGGAGGAGTAAACAGGCAGAGGAGTTAGGAGGAATTACACTTTCACTTTCATTCACTTACTCGTTACTGTACACTCATAATTCTACTTTACACTTAAATGAAACTTAACTAAACTTCACTAAAATTAACGAACTTAACTGAAATTCTCTTAACTGAACTGAACTTAATTGCTACAATTTCTGTTTTTTTATATTAAGTTTGCTTAATTTACTTCATCGCTTTTCTCTTCACTTGTTTTTTCCTTTTTTGTCACTCTTTCCTCGCTAACATCTGCCGGTCGTTTTTAATAAAACCCTGTCCGGTCGGATATCGGATGCGGTGTAGTCGCACAAGTTCAGATTTTTTAACGGATCCAACGCTCAAAACAGGTCCAAAAATTACGGAGCTGCAGATAGTCGGCAGCCCCTTTGTGACTCTCACGCAGCCCCTTTGCGACTCTCCATAGGAAACGAATGACTTCTGGTTTATTGGCCGTCGTTTGTCTCGTGCAGTGGAAAGGCGGCTTTAACCGAGTGAGATGCGGGAAGCTGAGGCGGGGGAAACAGAGCACACGTGGTTGTTGGGGATCTTTGTTTCGGCGGCGGCTCAGATGCTCATATCTCAAAAATTTGCTCGTATCTCAAGGCAAGAATTTGGTCGAATCACAGCTCGTATCTCAAAAAAATGTATGTCAAAGCATTCGTATCTCGAAGGTACATATATTGATTTCTTTTTTCTCTCTTTGGTTTTTATACTTCTGTAAAGCTGCTTTGAGACAATGTGAATTGTTAAAAGTTCTATAGAAATAAATTGAATTAGAATTTTATTATTAGGGTCGAAACACCAAAGTTACATAGGAACCTGTTAATGTGTGCTGGTTTTCGAATTATTAAGGGGCCAAGCAACAAGTGAGTGGAACACTGTATTCAGTTACCTCATCTCAGGCCATTGCCTAACTTTGGAATGTGTTTATTCATATAACCATACAAGTTCTCATTTTTCTTAAATCACTGTTTAATTTTTTCCAAAATTTGTATATTTTTAACTAGAAACTCCATTCCAGCTTTAAATTGTTAAACAATTGTCAATTTTCAAGTTCTGAGAATTTGACACTGGTGCGAGTAGGATATAAACCTAAATCTTACAGTTTCCTCTCACGTTGCACATTTTTGCCTTTGCTCAATCAGCTCTAATAGTTTTCTTCTACCAATTATATATAGTCACAATACAGTAATAACACAATAAACAATAACTTTATATCTAGGTGGCAGTTTAGATGAAATATTAGATTTAATTCAATTACAAATAGCATAGAACTTAGAATTGAATCAAGATCCCTGTTTCTGTGAATGTTGAGAATGGTTTGTTTATAATGCAAACGAAAATTTGCCAGTGAGATCACCACTCCAGGAAAATATTAGATAAATATTTTCTCAGGGCCATGGGCAAGCCCAGTTTAGTCCATGCATAAATCCAAACTTTGCTCTACCTATACCTCTACAGCAGTCTGTGTTTTAATGCTCAGTGTAATGTAACTTTCACAGTGGTAGAACCGGGAGGATCCGAACCCTGTCTTTGAAAACAGGAATAATTTCTCTCTGCAAAGCTCACCTTGAAGACAAATACAGATGTAAGTTATTTTAACTGCTATTATTATTTGTTTAATAAACATTGAATAATAGGAAACATTCATACTTGCTGTTTAGTTCAGCTATAGTAATTTTAGCAGTATAGTATTTTCTTGTTCGTTGATTGGTTGTGATTTTTATTATTCTATTATTCTGCTTGATCTGTTTATTTTTACTACAGTAGCTATCAAAAAAGTATTAGTGGAAATTGTAGAAAATGCAGCATTTTAAAAGTAAGGTCTTGCACGTTGTTTTGCAGGCAACAGGCACTTTTTTGCACTGTATAATTTATTTTCCTGCAGGTACAGCTTATACTCATTTTGCATGTCTGTTCTTACTAGTTCTGTTTAGACAGGTGGCTAGTGCCACAGGATTCTGTGACCAGCGACGCCTTGGCCTTCTGCTGCATGACTCAATCCAGATCCCCCGGCAGCTGGGTGAGGTGGCATCATTTGGAGGAAGCAACATTGAACCTAGTGTGCGCAGCTGTTTTCAGTTTGTAAGTCCAGGTGTCATTGTCATGTTTTAATACGATTAGCAAGATTTGGTAATAGTTATATATAGTGAATATAAACAATTAGAATTCCTTTTAATAACATTCACTTATAATGCAGAATGTTGTTTGCTGTTGTTAATTCTGCCAAAAAAAGCTAACAAGCTAGTTTATTTAAAGAAAGGCTTTGTTCTTCATCACTCTATTCACACACACTATGATTATGATGATGCAATGTAAATGTAAGTAAAAACACCTCAGTGTCATACATCTTTAAAATTGTTCTCTTACTAAAGGCAAATAACAAGCCAGAACTAGAAGCATCAGTTTTCTTAGACTGGATGCGCTTGGAGCCTCAGTCAATGGTCTGGCTTCCTGTACTTCATCGTGTTTCAGCAGCAGAGACAGCCAAGCACCAGGCCAAATGCAACATCTGCAAGGAATGTCCTATTATTGGCTTCAGGTATTTATTTCTTAAAAATAATCTTCTTGCAGTTTGGTAGTAGGTTTTTGTTCAGTAAATTACTGTTCAGTTTTATCAAGACATAGTGGACAATAGTATTTAAGTATTAGTAATAATATTAAACCCTGTGAACATTTACTTGAAAAATTTGACTGGTTGATTAATGTGATATTCTACATTTAATTAACCAAACGTATTGTACATATGTTGCATAGATCAATGTCTATATGTGACTGTTAAGCTACACTGGCTGGAAGCACTTGGGGGCTTGTACATTGCATGTTGTGGTCAGCAGATTATACACGTATTGTAGCATCACAGTGCAATAAGGAAACTTAGATGAAAAAGGTTTACTGTAGTTTAATTTGCAATTATTTTTGATGGATATAATCAGATGGAATGAAACTGTGATTAAACATTAATCAGACAATACAACTGCCATCAATTAAAGTGACTGATTAAAGTGATCATCATTATGGTAACATCCAGCTGGAAAAGCCATGAGCAGCAAAGAGATTACAACACACAAGGCAAAAGAACAGAAGGCAGAAGAATACTCCTTTGTGTAGTATAAACTTTTACAGCCCAAAAACTATTTTGTGTTTATTTGCTAATAATTACTGTGAGCATTGTTTTATTTAGCATGTCATCTTAGATGCTACTGTTTATACTGTGTGTTTGTGTGTGTGTGTGTGTGTGTGTGTGTGTGTGTGTGTGTGTGTGTGTGTGTGTGTGTGTGTGTGTGTGTGTATATATTTCAAAAGTAGAAAGGTATTCTCAAGTTAAGAAAAATTTTGATGTTTAGTTTGTAATGTTTAGTTTGATTCATGAGTAAACAGTACAATTGTAAACAGTACAATTGTACTCAGAAAGATTCAGTTGTTTCAAAGCTTCTGTAGCCCTTTTTTTAAATTCATTGTGGATCACCATTATATTTTGACACTCTAATTCTAAATTACCTTTCTGCAGGTATAGAAGCTTAAAGCACTTTAACTATGACATCTGCCAGAGCTGCTTCTTTTCTGGCAGAGTGGCTAAGGGCCATAAAATGCAGTATCCCATGGTTGAATATTGCACTCCGGTACGTTAACAAAGCTTCTGTTTTACATTCATAAAATTCACACAATAGTGCGTATGTATAGTGTTTCTGGGCATACAGTATATCTGGAGCGTTTATTTGTCTGCTACACAATGTATAATTGCATGAAGTGTAGAGGTGTTTCCCATAAAGTGGGTCAGTGAATGTATAACATATTAATGTATATTGAATAGTAGGCACATTCCCAGTAACCTTGTTGTGTTCATTTTTTATATGTTTATTAATCATTTCTATTTATGTGTTTTTCATAGACAACCTCTGGTGAAGATGTAAGAGATTTTGCCAAGGTGCTAAAGAACAAGTTCAGGACAAAACGTTATTTTGCCAAACACCCCCGTATGGGCTACCTCCCTGTGCAGACCATTCTTGAGGGTGATAACATGGAAACGTGAGAGATATTTTCAATTCCATTTCATTGTGACCCAAGTTTTGCATAGCTTACAGACTGCCACCTGTCATCAGGTGGTCATTGGGGTGGGGGTGGCTGGGTTTATTTTCTTGAAGGGGCATTTTGTGCTTTTAATGACTCTCTGGGAAATAATTGTATAATGATTGGCTTATGCATTTGTGTTTTGGGGATAATTTTAGATTTGGTTTTTGGGGTCTTTTATTTTTTTGGTGATGAGCAACCAGACATGAAGACAGAAAATGCTACCATTCCTGGGCCCCATGCTTTCCTGGGCTGAAGCTTGTATTTTCTTTCTGGTTATGTACATATCAGGGAGCATGAAATAAAAAAAAAAATCCAGAGCCTGATTTAACTACACTAGGTATAACATAACGGACAAGTGTTATGCCAGTAAAAAAGTAATTTTCCATGATATGTATGAATTTTGAATATTTACTGTATATAGATTTATTTTTTTTTAAGTGAACATGAAAAGTTGCATTTCTCCAGTGTTTACATGTTACAATGATACAAAGTTATGAGGTCACAAGATTATATAAATAATCCCAGTTTAGTAGAGGTCATAATTGTGTATCCCTGATTGTGTGGTTGATGAAAAGGGTTTGCCATGTTGCATTGGAGGTCTAGTCATGTCTGCAGTGAAATGAAAATACGATGCAAGCTATCAAATTTGAATATACACCAGTATTCTGGACAGTGGGGCAAATAAGTATTTGATACACTGCTGATTTTAAGTTTTCCCAATTACAGAGAGATCTGAGAGATCTTACACTGAGATAGGGTTGCAAAATTCTGGGAATTTTCAAGGCTGGAAAACATTCTTTTTTTTAAATTCACAGTTTATTTCCATATATTCCTGTTAATGTTTTCCATGGGAATTAACAGGAATATATGGAAATAAACTGTGAATTTAAAAAAAAAAATGCAGAGTTGCCTATAACAAGGAACTTGAAGTTAAAAAGAAGTTAAGTAGTTAAAAAAAATCTTGCAGCATAATTTGTTTAAAACAACAAGATTTAATGCAATTTAAGTTGTATCCTGCATTCCTCAGTCACTTGCACACAGCACACTGCTCACTGGAGGGCCATTGAGGCCAAACCCCCTGCATGTACTTGCATTCTTCCATAACATGCACAGTAACACTTTATTTTAGGGTCATTTAACTAGTTGCTTATTAGCATGAATATTAATAGAATATTGGCTATTTATTTATTACTTATTAAGCACATATTAATGCCTTATTCTGCATTAACTTATTCTACATTCTTAATTGTACCCAATACCTAAACTTAATAACTACCTTACTAACTCTTAATAAGCAGTAAATTAGGAGTGTTACCACATGCCCCCCCCCCCCCCCACACACACACACTCCCCCTGAAATAAAAAAAAAATCCTCCATATCTCACTTAAGGGGGGGTTCACCTCCATTTTCCAGAGACCTAATAAGCTATTAATAAAATAAGAAAAAATGCTTAATTTTACATTTTGATTGGGACTTTTTTAGAAGATTAAGGGTGGGGGATGCTTTAATTTTACAGCAATCATAGGGAAATATGTTTATTACAATTATTAAGTTTATTATGTTTATTACAAGCATAATAATGTTTATTATGCTTTTGTGTTACTCAATGAAAGAATCAGTTAAAGTTCTACTTACAATTAAATCGGTCAAGATGTCATTTTTAAAATTTGTATTACCTTTGAATGTTTGTCTGCTTATGACCAAACAAAATGTTTATTTATGTTTGTATATGATATAGTTTATATACATTTCCCTATATTTCCAAATAATTCCCATAAATTCCCATACATTTCCATAAATTCCCGTAAAGTTTCCGATTTTGAATATTCCCAAAATATTGGGAACTTAATTCCGCAGATTAAGTTCCCATGGAAAGTTTCCAGAAATTTACTGGAAATTTACCGGAAACTTTCCGCCCCTTTGCAACCCTACACAGAGATCTGTAATTTTATTGTAGGTACATCTAAACTGAGAGACAGAATCTAAAAAAAAAAAATGATTGCATTAAATCAGTATTTGATACATTAGAAAAATAGAACTTAATATTTGTTACAGAAACCTTTGTTTACAATTACAGAGTTCAGACGTTTCCTGTAGTTCTTGACCAGGTTTGCACACACTGGCTGTGTGTTTTTTGTCATGCTGGAAGACCCAGCCACGACCCACCTTCAATGCTCTTACTGAGGGAGGTTGTTGCCCAAAATCTCGCAATACACGGCCCCATCCATCCTCCCCTCAGTAGGGTGCAGTCATCCTGTCCCTTTTGCAGAAATGCATCCCCAAAGCATGTTTCCAACTCCATGCTTCAGGTTGGGATGGTGTTCTTGGGATTGTACTCATCCTTCTTCCTCCGAACACGGCGAGTGGAGTTTATACTAAAAAGTTCTATTTTGGTATCATCTGACCATATGACCTTCTCCCATGCCACCTCTGGATCATCCAGATGGTCTTTGGCAAACTTCAAAGGACCCTGGACATGTGTTAGCTTGAGCAGGGGGACCTTGCGCACGCTGCAGGATTTTAATCCATGACGGTGTAGTGTGTTACTAATGGTAACCGTGTAGACTGTAGCCCCAGCTCTCTTCAGGTCATTGGCCAGGTCCTCCCGTGTAGTTCTGGGCTGATCCCTAATCTTTCTCAGGATCATTGATATGAGGTGAGATCTTGCATGAAGCCTCAATCCAAGGGAGATTGACAGTCCTCTTGAATTTCTTCTATTTTCTAATACATCCTTAAATAATAAAAAAGTTGTTACCTTCTCACCAAGCTTTTTGCCTTTTGTGGAATTTTACCGCACATATTTACAGCGGGTCTATTCGGACAGGATTAGTATTACTTGAGGTAATTTTTACGGGCCTTTTTACAGAAGGTAAAAGTCGCCGTAATCTTTACTGACTTAAGCACTATTCGGACGGGACTAGTTTTACGTGGTGACGTGGGGGTAAAGTAATTATTACCAGAGCTTCTCTGTGATTTTAGTCCCGTCCGAATGTGCCATCTCGGTAATCTTTATGGACAATGTCATTAAAGATTACGGCGACTTTTACCTTCTGCAAAACAGTCCGGAAAAATTACCTCAGGTAATACTAATCCCGTCCGAATTGACCCGCTGTAAATATGTACGGTAAAATTCCGTCATTTCCTGTTTAAAAGTAGTTTTTGGCGCGTTTTGCAAGCATGGAGGCGCTTGAAACAGGAAGCAACGTCATATGCACATGACGACAAGGAGGTTAGTGTGGTGCGTAAAGCAAGTTACCCCTCCCACTTCTGCTAGTTTTACTGAGATGTCCAGTCCCGTGCGAATTGGCCAATTAATATTACAGACGTCCTGAAGTAAAATTTTATTACTCCACGTCCCCACGTAAAACTAGTCTCGTCCGAATAGTGCTATTGTCCGTAATGATGACCGAGATGGCACATTCGGACGGGACTAAAATCACAGAGAAGCTCTGGTAATAATTACTTTACCCCCATGTCCCCACATAAAACTAATCCCGTCGGAATAGGGCTTTAGACAGCTCTTTGGTCTTGCCCATATTGGAGAGCTTGGAGTCTGTCTGATTGTGTGGACAGGTGTCTTTTATACAAGTAATGAGTTCAAACAGGTGCAATTAATACAGGTAATGAGTGGAGGATAGAAGGGCTTCTTAAAGACAAACTAACAGGTCTGTGAGAGCCAGAATTCTTGCTGGTTGTTAGGTGATCAAATACTTTATTTCATGCAATAATATGGAAATTAATTATTTAAAAATCATAATGTGGTTTTCTAGATTTTTTTTTTTTCTGTCTCTCAAATTACAGATCTCTCCATTCTTTGTAAGTGGGAAAACTTGACAAATTGGCAGTGTATCAAATACTTATTTGCCCCACTGTATATGATTAAAATTCTGAGAATTTTGTTTGTAGATGTCAGTAGCATGTTATCATAACTCAAGATTATTCTAAGGACCATGGCCATTGTAGGCATTATTTAATGGTTTAACATATGTCTTGATATGGAAAACTAGTCTCTGTGCATTATGAATGAGTGAGTCCTGTTTCCACAGGAAAGTTTATAGTAGGGGTGTGCAATATATTGTGTGATGTAATTGTTGTTCTAACGATATGTCAAATCATATAATTGAGAATGTCATTCATTTTCAGTAACCAATCAAAATGCTTCGTCTTCACGAATTTAATGCGTGCTGCGTGTTTCTGTGCGGCGGTACACAGCAGAGTGGGCGATGTTGGACAGAAGTTAAAATGAGCAAAGAAAAACCAGTGAGAGGAGAAAATATTCAAACACCAACAAATTCACAATTAATGCAGTAATTCATTTATAGACATGGATCGTCTTCACTACCATGGAGGTGGTTTGGTTTTTAAAGGCCAGATGTTAGTCAAAATACACTGATCTGAAAACTGTGCAGAAAAGTGGTTGTAGTCAAAAGCTGCTCGATGACATTAGATTTATAACTTCAGGAGTCAGCTGAACACGATGCCGAATTTTTTTTTTATTATTATTTTGAAAAAAAGCAACAGATGGCACCAGTACAAGCGGTTGAGCGAGATAAATAGCTTTTAAATATGTTAGACCCAAGATACACACTACCTGGGTGTAAATACTTCAGTAATACAGCACTGCCTAAATTGTTCGATTCATGTACTCATAAGGTGCAAATAGTTTTGCATTTTGCCACACCAACTGACTTGTGGTCAGCAGAAAGTCTGAACCATACCTCTCTCTGACCGCACAATTCATGGTTTGATTGATCTGATGAAATAGACCTAGCTAAAAAAATTAAATGAACCATTCCAGAGTCCCATAACTCCAGGTACACAGAAGACTGAATGAGTGGATGAGCTGCTGAGTTTGGCATCCACACTTGACCCCCGCTTCAAAATCCACTACAATAATGATGACAAAGCCATTAAGACAGCAGTGACGCAGAACTTATAGTTATGGTGACAGAGAAAGATAGCCCTTACCCTAGGTCCCTCAACTGCTTCTGCGTAGGCAATGACCGCAGAACCTGGAGCAGGTAATTATGACGCCAGTGAGCCGGCAAAAAAAAGCTATTTGGCAGCTATCTCAAGAAATCACAGGAATTCAGAGGCCAGGCGCTGCACATTGCAATTGAAAAGGAGATAGAGAGCTACTTGATGATACCTGAGCTAGACAGTGATGTAAATCCATTTGACTGGTGGAAAACACAAGAAATACATTTTCCCAAGACTCTGGAAGCTATCAAAAGAGTAGCTGTGCATCCCTGCCTCAAGCAGCTCTTCTGAGAGAGCTTTCATCACAGGAAGCAGTATTGTAATGTGTCACCGTGCTTCTCTTAAACCAGATGCCAGACAGACTAACTGGGGATTTTATCACGCAACTTGAAACGCATGTGAAATTGTGAGACCAAAGAAACCCAGTCGATGGCAAAAAAGTTCAAGCTGTTGAAAGCCTGTTTCCACTATCGTAGCGCCTTTTATATTAAAATGGTTACTTTAAATTATAATGGCTATGTTACCTTTTAGCCTTTAAAATGTAGGCTTCGTTTTCATTGCAAAATTTTGTTGTATAGATTGAAATGTGAATTTAATTACAGTTTAAGCTCAAGTCAAAAAGATTTTTCACTCTGTAGGCTTTGTTTACAGTAGTATTATTTGTTTACACATTATTTTTTAAATGCAAAATTTTTGACAAATCTGAATGATCTTTTTTGCAATATTCAACAAGATATTTGTACTGCACTGTTCACTTTACAGCAGAGCAGTGATTGTTGTAAGAAAATTACAAACCCATTTTTGAATTTTGCTAAACATTGTCTGATTATCGGTATTGGAAAAATCCCAGAAAAGATATCTTTTTTTTTTTTTTTTTTAAGATTATCGCACACACCTAATTCAAAGGTTTAATTTCAAGGGGCATCTGTGAATTGAAGCAAGTCTTTAAGTCTTAAAAGTAATAGCAAGTGAGACATAATGGGAACTGGGAGTAGATATGCAAAAGATTAAAGTTGACTTTTCCCAAATATGTTTCGTATTTCAAATATGCTTTTAACTGTTTTTACCTGAAATATCTCAGAAAGCTGAACAACCATCATTGAAATGCTACTATAAAGTCTCCACCTGCACTTCCCCCTCCAACCCACCAGAGGGTGCCTTGGTCATGCAGTTCTCTTATGGGATATCATGTATTTAAACCAGGCTCAAGATGTTCTTTGCCGTGAAGTATTGTTTCTGTGGAAGAGATCTGATGGTTTCACTAATAGATGGGCATGGTGGTGCAGTGGGTAGCATTGCTGTCTCACAGTGCCATGGTTTCTGGTTAGTCCTGTGCTCAGATTACTGAGTTTGCATTTTCTCCATTAATGGATTTTACTAAAGGTTCTCTGTATGTTACAGCATTGGACTGAGCCAACCCACAGACTTCATTTGTCATTAATATAAAATATCTATATGCAATATTCTGCCATTCAATGCAATTACTCAATAACAAAAACATTTGTAACATAAATTATTGTGTGTGTATGTGTGTGTGTGTGTGTGTGTGTGTGTGTGTGTGTGTGTGTGTGTGTGTGTGTGTGTCCTCACTTTGACTTGTTTTGCAGCCCTGTTACTCTGATTAACTTCTGGCCTGTTGACCACCTGTGAGTATTGCTGTTCCAAATCACTTTAGTACAGTCAGGTATTTACATGGCTCATGAAAACATCTATGGAGCTAAACAAGAGCTGCCAAATACAATCATGCAAAATAAAAGCCATATCAAATGGATAGTAATACAGATTTATACGATCTTCTCTGAAAATATTGGAACAGCAAGGTCAATATAGTGTTTACTTCACACTGAAGACATTTGGGTTTGAGGTATTAAGATTAATATGAACCAATAGCTCTCCTATACACAGCTCTCTGGCGTTCATGCTGCTTTTGTCTTTTTTATCAACAAATGCAATCTTCACAAATGAAACCCAGGGCTCAAACCAAATTTAGACTTGCAGAGCCATTGATTCATCTTACCTAATTAATTTTTTAACAGGGTTTTAACGTTTTAATCTGGGTTCATATGTTACATCAGTCACATGTATTTTGCCCACTTGAAGAATGAGTAAAATCAAATAAAATGTGCCAGGTTGTAAGATGACTTGAGAATATTTTCAATGTTCAACAAAAATAATAAAGGGGTATGCTGTTTCAATAATTTTGGAGAAGACTATAGCAGTCTTGTATCTGGCAGACATTTTCTTGTTGGTATAGCAGTTTTCCAATATTAAACATCCGGAAACTTCACTACACTGTAAGCAGAGCATGTTTCATTCCACTGAACATAGTGTATAGTGTCTCTCCTCTGTGCTGTGTACCATTTGTTTTTTCTTAACACAGCTATATGCAGTTAAATGGCAGAATGAGCCTGGAACAGTTTGTCTCTCACCTTCAGGGGTTGAGCTCACTTGAATACTGGTTCTGTGTACCACAGAACAGAGCAATTATCAGAGTTTATCCCAATTTGCATTCCTTATGTTTGAATACCAGACAGATGCAAAAAGCATTTCACTGCATGTCGTACTCTGTATGTATGTGTATGTGACAAATAAAATTTGATTAGATTTGATTTAATTGTACCAGAGAACACAGTAAGGCCTGACTTTATTATGCACTGTATAAAACGGAATAATAAACGGGATAATCCCTAATAGTAACTGGTAAATGGTAATAGTCATTCTGGTTTCTGCTTTCTTCTGGCTTGCTCATTCAGGATTGAAAGCTATCTATTTTGTCTATTCAGCGCAAATATTGAAAAACAGTTTAAAGGAAAGCTTAGCATGTTGCTTTTGAGCACCTCCCTCTACCCCTGGAGTTTGGACATTTCTGGGAGACCCTTGTCAGTCAGGATAGGCAACTTAGGTAATTTTCATTACTACAACAAACTACTATAACAAACCAACCATGTAAACACACAAAGTTATTCAACCTAAGGTAAGATTGTGTCATGTGTGCGCTTGACTTCTTCTTCACCACTTAAAAGTAGTATAAAAGTTTATACACATTAGCATATTATCGCAAACTGACCTCATTTACCAAAATACCAATACACCTATTTATTGGCTTCCGATGTTTTACTATCTTGCTCCTTACTGAATATTTAAAGCAAAATCCATTAGCACAAATTGTACTTGAACAGTTGCACAAAATTGCTGACAATGCATACAGTTACAAGCAAAATATAACTGATTAGTATTATAATGTGTGTATCCATTGTTTGCTGTATCCTTTTGATGTGTAATTCCTTATTTTGTTCTGTGTCAATTATAGCCCAGCATCTTCTCCACAACTGTCCTATGATGACACCCATTCACGCATTGAGCATTATGCTAGCAGGTGAGAGCAATATTTGAAATCAAGTAGGAAAACATAAAAAATAGCTCTGCAATTCAAATTGCTAAAATCCTATTTGCAGATATCTCAATAACAAATAAAATATGTGAATGGGAATGTGACTAACAGGTGATAATGCAGATTCCTAGTAGCTTGTATTCCCCTGAAGTTGGACTGTGATATCTGACTAGTTAGCAGCAGATCCTTTAAATCCTGTAAGTTCCTGGGGTGCCGCTTCTATGGCCATTTTCAGCACTGTCTGCCATGCCATCCTTGGTGGCTCGGGGGTCTCCTGCTTCTTGTGTGTTTCCACCTACTGGGCTAACCCCTGCCAGTTCACTGTTTCAGGGCACCAGCTGAGATGTGTACAGCAAGGGGCTAACTGCTCTCTCAGACCATCTGACAGCATGGAAACCTTTGTTGAGTGTGTTCAAATGGGTCTTGGAAACTGTAGGGAAAGGCTATGCTTTGCCGCAAGTCCTCATTTTCGAGGCATGTTGTTCACCATGGTCAGCACAGACCATGGTGTCATTCATCCCAGGAGGATCTTGCTGCTTAGGGAAGGGGCCATAAAGCATACAGCTGGTATTTTTTGGCTCCCAATGAAAGTCTGATGGCTACGTCCACTTCTGGATCACTCTGAACCGTATGCTGAAAAATTCAAAATGCTAACTCTCAAGCTCATTGCGTATCAGATCAGGTCTAAGGACTTACTTGTGACAATAGACTTGAAGAATGCCTATTTTCTTTGCCAGGACATCAGAGATTTCACTTTCAGGGCCAAGGTGTATCAGTACCGTGTTTTCCATTTCAGCCTATCCTTATCACGTACGTACGCAAACTTTTACAAAGTGCATGGTTGCTGCCCTTGCACCATTGGGTCTCCAGGGCATCCATGTGCTCAAATACCTAGATAACTCAAGGCTGCCAGGCATTGAGATAACATGTTTGCCCACCTGGGATCCCTAGGCCTCAGGCTGAACCTAGAGAATCTCAGAGAACCACCTCCTGTGGTGTAGTTTGGGATTCAATCAAGCATGTCTGTCTCCCGCTCTGGTGGAGTTCATCCTTTCTGCTGTGAAAGACATTTGGCTGCCCAAATGCAGAGGGTACTTGGTCTCATTGCAGCAGCAGCCAATGTCCTTCCTTTGAGTCTGTTACACATGAGAAGATTCCTGCTCTCGTTTAGGAGCCAGGGGGTTTCACCCCTTATGCCTCTTTTTCACTGAGGCAGTTTGAGTGCTGGTTTAGAGCCAGAGCCTAATTTGGAACCAGTTCTTTCTTTTTCAACAGCCAAAGCACCGGCTCTGAACCAGGAAAAGTGGTTCTTAAGTAGCACCAAAAGGTTGCTGGTCTAGACTTAAGAACCGCTTGCAATGTAGGTTCACAAAGCCATGAGCATCAACAGTAAAGCAACATCCGCCATTGTTGATGTTGTGTTTGTGTTTGCCGCTGCTGCTCTAAAGTTGCTGGGAAACATGACACATATACAGTGACGTCAGACTCGGCCCTGTGATGGCTCTCTAGCCGATGGAAAGGCAAACCGGTTCTTAGAAGGTTCGCCAGTGTTACCAACTTTGAACCAGCACCAGCGCTAGCTCTGAACCAGCACCCGGTTCTTTCCAGTGGAAAAGGGGTAATAGACACCCATTCAAAAGTCGAGTCAAAAGCGTTACACTTCATGAACTTTGTACTCTTCTTATACTTTTTTTAATTAATATACCCATTTATTGACTTGAAGTTCAGTTGTATGAGTAACTATTTCTTTTGTGCTGAATGTAATTATGTGTTAAAACATTTTACATAGGTCAACAATATTGCTAAAGGAAATTGTTAGCAATTTCATACTTAAAATAAAAGATTGTTTGACATGATTAGTAAATCTGAGAAAAATAGTTCTACATAGAACATTGAAATATTCCAGACAGTGGTACTCAATTACCAGTATTGAAAATTCTAGGCCATTTTTAAATGTGTGAAATAACATTAAAATGATTCTGTATTTCACAGGCTTGCTGAAATGGAAAACAGAAATGGCTCATATGTAAATGAGAATATTTCTCCCAATGAGAGCATGTAAGCTGACATTCTTTTATTCTACATAAAAAAAAAGTCTGGGATTAAACCAAGAATAGACATCCAGTGCTATTAATTAATGTAATAATCAATTAACCATTCAATCAGTCACAGCTAGTCAAGAAGAAACATGTCAGTCACATGTTCAAGTATTATTGAAAATTTTAAATATCGGTAGGTTCAGATTAAAGGTGATAGAACATATGTTGGTTAAGACATGTAGATGTTAATATCAGGTAATGAGTGCTGAAATTATGATATATTGTCTCATCTTCTTATATATTATCCAAATGCCTTCAGTGTATTAGCATAAACAAACAAACACATGAATTAGCCTTGTATTTATCCAGTATTTTCAGAGGCGACTGTGTGCACTGTATTTCTTCACTTCATCATAACACAATTTGGTAAAACAGGACCGAAAAAATATATACAGCGTAGTACTTGTCACAAAGAAAAACTTACATATTGTCGCTGTCATGCTGAATCCTCGTATCTCCAAAACCATTATTTTGCAGGAGATTAAAAAAAACACAGTTTTTTCATATTGGATGCAACTGTTATTAAACATTGTATAGTTAAAGTTGTTATTATACCTTATATTGCTATCATATACTGTTGTGTACCAACAAAATTGCTATCATATACTGTTGTGTACCAACGAAATTTGGACATAGGAGGTTTCCGCCCGACAGCAACGATATGATAAACGTAATTTATTATATTACAATAAAAATTATTAAAAATGTGCCTTTGAAGGCTATTAAACCGTTTAAAAATACATATGGATTAGAAAACCAAACTCACTTTCAAGTTTTATGTCTAGTATTTGCATTACAAATTGAAAATAAGGAAAACAAACAATGTTATTTTTAACGGAAAATCTCTTACGTGTGCTTTTGTTTTTATACGTACATCAAGCACTAGTTTAGAGCCAAACATTGTTCAAATGCAGTGATTTTCCAAATATTTATACTTTCTATGTGATTTATATTTTTTATTGTAGGGATGATGAGCATCTACTGATCCAACACTACTGCCAGAGTCTTAATCAGGGTTCCCCTTTAAACCATCCGCAGAGTCCAGCACAGGTCCTCATTTCAATGGAGACTGAAGAAAAGGGTGAACTTGAGAGAGTTCTGAGTGATCTAGAACAGGAGAATAGGTTTGAACAATTTTAAAACTTTATTTAGGATTCATAGATAATTCTTACACTGTTGCAGGGCAATCAATTATCATTGTCAATGTTTTAGGAGGCTACAGGCAGAATATGATCGACTTAAAAAGGCCCATGACCACAAAGGGTTCTCACCCCTTCCTTCGCCACCACCAATGCTACCTGTTTCACCCCAGAATCGTGATGCAGAGCTCATTGCTGAGGCAAAACTGCTGAGACAACACAAAGGTCGCTTAGAGGCAAGAATGCAAATTCTGGAAGACCATAACAAGCAGCTTGAGTCTCAGCTTAAGAGGCTTAGACAGCTACTAGAACAGGTGGGTAGTAAAAGATCTTAAAGTTACGTTTACAGATTTAATTGAAATAGGTTTCATATTTGAAAAAATGTTATTATATATGAAATATATGACTAAAAGCATGTGGACCCTCCTTCATCATACTCATATGTGGATTTGTTTGGAAACATAATTGTCTGGAATGTTTTTGTATGCTGTGGTATGAAGCTTCTCTTTCGGTATGAATAAGAGACTTTTGCTCCAGAAGAAAATTGAAAATTTGAGTGTGCACAGTGTTTTCTTGCCCCATGTCAGAGCTTGCCTTTTAGCATTTGTGGCTGAAAAGGCACAAATTCCTATGGCCAAATTACAACTTCTAGTGGAAAGCTTATCCAAAACAGTGATGTCTCATATAGCAGCATAAGGGCGACCAAGTCCACACTGATTTAAATTTTGACACATATCATTTAAATTGTTATTGATTTTAATTTGTATTTATTCAAAATTTATCTGCATTCTTGGTCATTCAGTTGGGGGATCATAGCACGCGCTTTCTATAGGCATTTTCTTTCCATTTATTAATAATAGATTATTGGTGTGCATTAAAATGTTTACTTCAGATATGTTCTGCTGTCTCATATGTGAAATAAGTGTGGTGTATGGTCAACATGCTTCAACATTAATAGGTATGTTATGTTATTTTCTCTTTGAAAATGAAGATCATTAACTTAGGGATTTTGTTAATGAATAGAGTGAGAACAGCATGAAAGGAGAAAAGGGGCATTTGTAGATGGCACACAGGAAGCCCTCTGTCTAATTGCAGTTTAAAGCTTACATCTCTAAGAAGCCAAACTGTACACAAACGAGCAAACAATGATCTGCCCACATGTGGACAGTCTAACTTGAATTGTTTCAGTTCATGTTACACAGACGAGAGCTGATGTTTTATACCCTTGTCAGGAGTGAAATGAATGACAGTAAAGCCATCCAATGAGGTTTACACCACAGCTGTTTTCTTTACCATTTAAAATTAAAGTGAATTTACAAGAAAGTGAAACAAATTAGCAAGTGCATTGGCTTGAATTACCATTGGGTTGCTGGGTTGAATTAGTCTTTTTAGGTGCCACAATTAAAGAGAGATCCTTTTTGCTTCACTGATGTGTATGTGTTACTTTAGAACTCCAGTAGGCGAGGGTACACATGAAGTCTCAGGCTAAATATAATTTTAAATTATTTTTCTTTTTACCTAGGCTTCCCTGACATACGATAGACAGACTGATTTCTACTGGTTTACAATTCACTCACTTACCATTTTTAATGCTCGCTGGCTGAGCAACATTCTGTGGAGGAACACAGGATGTTAACTGAAATAGCAACCCTGAAGGAAACAAGCTTCAGGAACCGTCTGAGAGATTGCACACACCATGCTTTCCTGTCCATCATTCTGTTAGCCAATGTCCGGTCTCTGGGGAGCAAGCTTCGGGCCCTTCTTTTTTTAATTTATGGACGCTTATTGTGACCAGAAAACTTCCAGCCTTAAATGTGCATTGCAAATTTCTGACCAACACATTACCTGCTTTAAGACACATCTCATCCTCCATTTGGTAAATCGGATCATGTTGCCACTTCCTCATATCTAGATAAAAACAAACTCTGAATCAGGAAGTTCCAATTCGAACGGAGGTCACACACTGCTGGAGCAATTGGTTCCCACTTTGCTGTACTTCAAGGTGGCACAGATTATGGTGTGGTGCAGCTCTTATGACTTGTGTTTACAGAAGCAGTTGTGAGATTTATGGATAAAATGGCAGCTGATACAGGCAACAAAATTATAATAAGTTTTCATCTATAAGCTTTGTGTAGATAAAACAATCTTGCACTACTGCCTATAATGCAGGTCTCATCACAGGGAACATGGGAGAGTACAAGTTGGTACATATTCATGGTACAGTAGTGTGAAAGACTTTCAGCAGAGTTTATAATTCATAATTTAACACAATATTTCCCTTCAATCTCACCACCAAATTGGAGGTTCTAGGACTTATTCCTAGATCTTTAACTTTCTTGACAGGAAGACTGCCAGCAGTACAGGTGGTACAGGTACCACTTCCAATGCTAACAGCATTGTCAAGTTTGATGATGACACTGTTGTGGTGGGCCTGATCTCTGACATCACTGTGAAGGCCTTCCTTGAGGAAATTAAACAATGGGCTCTTTTTATTGTAGTCATCATGACAGCACATTTGAAGGACAAAACAGAGAGAATTAGAAGCAGTTCCATAGACCTACCACTTCCTCAACCAGATTTAGCAGAGACTATACTGCACTAAATATTGCACACAAATGCTTACATCTGCCTTATATTAGCCTAATGTTTACAAATGCAGAGCCTTCAATATAGTTCTGATATAAAGAAAAACCACAGAGCTACATTATGTGACCTGCAGACCTCAGTAAAAAAAAATAAAAACAGGTTTGTTTGTGATGGCATAATCAAGAAAAAAAAAATTCTCATGGGTAGTAAACAGGTACATCTACTGTATTTAGCTATAATTGTTTCATCAACTACTCTTTTTTTTAACAGTCTGTTAAATAGGCTTTTTTTTCTAAGCAGCGACTGCATTTCCTCAGTCAGTACAGTCAGTTGGCTTGTGTTTTTCAGTGTTTTTTAAGCTTTCATCAGGCCTTTAGGAGGGTTCAGACCTTTTGTAGGGTTCATACAGCTTAAAGTGAAGCATAGTCTGCTTAATTTGTGCTGTATTAGAGCATAATTTTAAGAGTCATGATGAAAAGAAACTCTTTCAAAGTTGTGTATATGTGTTAAAGTCCAGAATGTGAAACAACTGGCAAACATGCAATTCAACCAGCCTAGCATAGGAGCACATTTGTGTGGGAACTGATCTACCAGTTATGTGGCAGCAGTGCAGTGCTACATAAATCGTGCAGCTTCACAATAAGGAAACAAATGTAATCTTAGTGAATTTGTCCATGACATGATTGTTGGTGCCAGTTGTATCCTGGAATATTTACAGACTACAGTCTCTAGTTTTTACACAGGAATAGTGTGCAAACTGTGCCATAAATACAATTCAAGCATTGTTTGAATGAAATTCAAGTAATGAAAATAATTATTTTTTTAAAGGCGCAATTAAACAGTTGCATCCAATATGAAAATGCAACATGTCACAAAGGATTAGTCGTCTCTATGAACAGAATGGTGAGTTCAGTATACTTCAGTAGCCTCCCCATTCACCATAGCTGAAGAATGGGAGATTTCCCTTTATATTGTGCAGCTGACACGTGTCAGTTATGTGATGTAAACATGTCAGCATGGACCAGAATCGCAGTGAATTCTGTTCTGAGATCAAGGAGGGATCTCACAGCATTAATCTGCTTTTCTTAAAGTGACTATAAATATATGCTATAAAGATGAACATTCAAGTCTTTAGTTATAATAATTTTTTTTTTCGAATATATATAAACTCAAGTTGATAATGAATATGTGTAGCGGGCTACTTTATATTGGTTTTGGGGTCTTATACACACTCCATACTTAAACATACCTTTAAATCACATACACTGCAACAGATCGACTCTTGTCAGGTTCTCCAGGCATTTCAGGATAATCAAGCAAACATGATAGGCATAAGTACAATTTGAAGTACATTAGCCAAGAGCCTAAATGCCTTATTTATTTATATTTTTTCATAACTTAAAAGGTTTTTGCTTTGCCATTATGGATTACTGTTCATAGAGTATTTGTGAAATAAGCCAATAAAATCTATTAATTACATAAAATATTTAATACACGTATGTATTAACGAGTCTATGTACACCACTTTTAACAATGAGGCAGATGGGTTACAACAGCAAACACAAACAGAACTTTAGGTTCTACCCCTGTCATCCAGTAAAAGGAATCTAGGTTTTTTCCCCCTCATAATTCTGTGTAAACTCCAGCAACAGTTGTGCATGAAAATCCCAGGAGCTGTACAGTTTCTGCAATACCAGACCATCTGGCATTAACAGTCATGCCATGACCATGGTTACTGAGATCTTTAACTGTAACGCCCTCAACTTGTATCTGCATGATTTTATGCATTGCAGTCTTGCAACATGACAGCTAATTGGATAATAGTGGCTACTGAGTTTATATACTAAACATTGCTAAACACACATCTCCTTGGTTAATGAGTCTGGTTCCTTCTTTACTTATGTCCTAGCCACAGGCTGAGTCCAAGGTGAATGGCACTGCCCTGTCATCTCCCTCTACTGCCTCCCAGAGATCTGACACCAGCCTGGCCTCACTGCATGTGGCCACAAGCCAAACCACAGAGACTATGGGTAAATCTCCCTAATAATTTAACTTTGAAATTAAGTAGAAATCTTTTATTTAAGATTTGAAAAAAATAATTCCAGTCTGCTATCTATTATATAAGAAAATAATGTATGTAAAAATTAAAAGTAATTTATGTTTTTAGAATAGATAAGAATTATAAATGATTAGGAGACTTTACACGTCACTATCTATGTATGTAAAAATATTTTCAAGTGTGTCTTTAGTAAACATGACAGCATGATTAACATTTGATTTCAGGGGGTGATTTCTAATAAGTGAGGCTGCATATAGTATGCACCCTTAAATCTATTATGTAATTTTGTACCATTTATTGTAATACTTGGCTTATAAACCAGGCTGGTCTCAAGAATATGCTTCCATGCAAATTTAAGTTCATTTTTAAACAACTGGTTATTTTCTCTCTTTTTTTTTTTTGTTTTGTTTTATAAAGGATTTTCAGTCTTATGCTCATATTGTTTATGACTGAAAAGAGTGGTTATAATTTTCCACATGCTGAACAATTGTTTGCTGCTTTAATTAAGCTCTAAATGAAAATTACATATCTTTTAATAAAAAATAAATTAAATTTTATGCACATGCAAGTATATGCAACTATTTTCCTTTTTCTTTCTATTATAAATATTAATAGTAGTAGTATCTATTAATCTACCAGTAGTAGTATGTGTGATTCCTTTTTTGTACCTCAATGTATGTAATAAAACAGTAAGAAAACACAATTAGTTTGTTATAAGTGTTTACAATACATGTTACATAAATATGAATGAGTATCAGAATTTCAGCTGACCTATTTCTTTTTCTTCAAGAAGTGCTTGATAGATGTGTTAAACAGTTTAGAAAATCACACATTTTTGAACTGCCCATTTTTTGAGTGATCAAAAATATTGGAACATGTAACTGGCAAGTGTTTCTTCTTGCCAAGGTGTGCCTTGTAGATTGATTGAGCAATTAATAGCTCTACACTTATAGTGTCTATTGGGTTGTTCCTGTGAAGACTGTATTTGTTGCAAAATCTGTGGTAGATCTAAGTGCAGCTTTTTGATACTAACAATCATGGTATTGTCTTAAAATGCCTGCAGTATGTAGTTGGAACATTAAAGTGGTTTGCTTCTTATTTAAAGTGTTTTTCCTGTTGTTTACAGTTTTTTACTGTTAGCATTGGGTACTATTCTTCATCACCTGCTCCCTTTGCTAGTGGTGTTCTACAGGGAACCATTCTGGGGCCTGTTTGGTTTTTGCTTTATATGCTTCCTCAGAGTTCCATTTTTAAAAAATATAAAATTAAATTGTGCTATTAAATCATTATTGTGCTGACAATTGCAAGATTACTTGCAATTGTTTGAATAATTTTTTTAAGGTAATCATTTTAATATTTTTGTGTAACTGTTTGATTTTTCTGCTGAGATGATTGCCCTGGGTTTAAAAAATTTATAAAAAATTGTTTTAAAAAAAACACCAGCCTCAACTGCCTTCATCTTGCTAGGTTTGTCTAATTCACCCTGTTAGGTTATACTAGGTTTATTCAGCCAATGTTAAGATTGATAGGTTTGTTGTGATAAATTGTTCTTAGGTTTGATAAAGAAACTAACATATGAATCCATGGACCACTCATCCATCCACCAGAGGGAGCCAGCAGCAGAATTCCGACCACTTCTTGTGTTATTAAACACTTTCTTTTGATCTACCTTTAAGCCGTGCTCACATTAGCCACGTTGGGACGGTACACAGGTGTACTGACTATGTCCCGACATGGCTAATGTGAGCATGGCTTAAAGGTAGATCAAAAGAAAGTGTTTAATAACAAAAGAAGTGGTCGGAATTTCATTGAATAGTTCTATGTTCATGTTTTAGTTTCATGTGCATGACCAATTTCTCTGTTTACTAGATAACAGTTTTTGATTTGTGTTTTTGATTTGTTTGCTTGATTGACTGTCTGTCTGGTTTCCTGATCTGTCTGTTTATGGATGTAAATGAATACAAATATGCCTCCATCAGTAATGCAGAAACAAGTATTTCCAGGTGTTATGTCATTTTCCCAGGCTTCACTGTTACTTATCAATCACTCCTCCAGAATACCTGGACATAAAACCTAGACATAACACTAGTTTCACCCACTTTCACCTGGACTTTCATCACTATGCTCCTGTGTTGTTGTTTTTTGTTTTGTTTTTTGCCTTGAATACATTTAGTGCTTTTGGATTTGATTTTGTTTGCAAGGCTTTTTTAAATAACTGTCTCCTACTCTGCCCCATGACACCAAATACATATATTCTTAAAGTTATTTTCTGCATTGTCTTTTATTGTGGTTGGCAGATGTCATAAAATAAAAAGGCCATAATTCTCTTTTGTTAATGATACAGGTTGCTTCATAGAATGCTTTACTCTAAATTGTTGTTTGAGTTACAATTTCAGTAAAGTGTAATTATGCAATTTTATGACAAGAAATTGAAAAATATTTAGTCATATAGGTTGCAATTAAAATTTTTTAAATGAGCCATCATACTTCACACTTGTCTCTTGTAGTGATCATCAAGACACAAAATATATACCAAAATACAATTATGGTACAGTGCAGGGTTGGGCACCTAATTATTGAAGCAGAACCATACAGTACATACATATATATATACCTGGAATCTGTATGTTGTCTGTCAGGTGGTGATGAGCTGTCCAGTGCCTTCCAGGATCCAGGCAGTGGGCTAATGGGAGTAACGGAGCAACTATATAAATCTTTTCCTCATGGCCAAGGTACGTGTGTGATCTCTTAGAAGAAATCTTTTGATGATCTTACGAGCTTACATAATTCAAAATTTACTTTAGAGCGATTCAATAGAATCCTATACTAGGAATTGCAGTTTGAATGCGGTTGGAGCTCCTTTCAGAACCACAAAAAAAGGCATACTAGGGCATACTAAAGAGTTGTGAGAGCAGAACGGTCAGGCTGTGATGCTTCCTGTCAGGATGCCGGTGTAGAAAGTCTTTGAGAGGGCAGTTTAAAGTCCCTCAAACATCTTAGATGGTTCTTCTTCCCCAGGGTGTTGATGTGACAGGATCAGTCCTGCATGATGTGAACACCTAGATACCTGAAACTGTCTGTTAATAATGAGCAGGTGTTAATTCCTCTCTTCATGCTGAAGTCCCCTATCAACTCCTTTGTCCTGCTGACATTCAGGAGGAGATTGTTCTCCTAACACCACGTTCCTAAGTTTTTAATCTCCTCTAGTTAGGCCCTCTCATTGTTGTTGGAGATCCCACTAC
Source organism: Tachysurus fulvidraco (assembly GCF_022655615.1). Lineage (NCBI taxonomy): Eukaryota > Metazoa > Chordata > Actinopteri > Siluriformes > Bagridae > Tachysurus > Tachysurus fulvidraco. Next base: position 5,833,889 of record NC_062535.1, read on the forward strand.
AACTGTGTAGTCAGTAAAATTGATGATGGTGATGGAGACAGAAGTGTGTTATATGTGTACAGTAAGTACATGATGGGGCTCAGAACATAACCTTGGGGGGCATCAGTGTTGAGAGTAATAGATGATGAGACATGTTTGCCCACCTGTACTGTTTGTGGTCTGTTAGTCAGGAAGGTGGAGATCCATCGTCATATGGTTCGGTTAAGTTCCAGGACCTCCAACTAGGAGTATGGATCGAAAATGACTAAGGTCTGTGTGATGGAGGTGTGCAGTGTCGTCCTTAGTGGAGCAGTTGGAATGCTATGCAGACTGTAGTGGGTCCAGAGTATTGGGTAGTGAAGAACTGATAACGTCTCTGGTTAGTCTTATAAAGCATTCATCACTATTGAGGTCAGGGCTCTTCGGGACAGGAACACTGATGGACTTTTTATAGCATGTGGGGATTGTAGACTGTTCTAGGAAGAATATCTGAATATCTCTGAACACTGGTGATAACTGGTCAGTGCCAGCTCTCAGGACCTGTCCTGGGGTGCCGTCTGTTCCTGCTGCCTTCCTAGAATTTACTCTTCTGAACGCCTTCCTCATGTCATGCTGAATGAATGATGATGGATGATGAATATGTTTTCTGCTTTGGCACTCTCCGCATGCTTGTTGCTTGTAGTGCTATTAGCATAACTAAAGCTGTTAGCACTGTTAGCTGCAGATTCGAAGCAAGCATAGAAAGTGTTAAGCTTGTTTGCCAGAGTAGCAGCTGCATTCACCAATTTGGAAGATGGTGTTTTGTAGTCCGTTATAGTTCTTATACCGTTATAGTTCTTATAGTTGTATGTTCTTATATTTCCTTCCGTAGCTCCACTTTGCCTCCTTCACCGTTCTGCTTATGCTTTAGGACACAGCTTTGATGTTGTTCTGATGGTGGTTTTGTTGTCCCCTAATTTCCGGATGAATCCAACAACAAACAATTTTAGAATCCTTTCCTGAAGTAACTAGAGTAACAGAGTTGAAAATCAAGTAAAATCAATAAAGATATGTGATAGTTGCATCAGTGATTAATTTTTGTTGCAATTTTAACATTACCCATAGGGTTTTCATCTAAATTTATTGAAAAAGATGAAATTATTGACATAATTTTTGCGTTTTTGGTTTTGTTTGCAATTTATTCATTTTGTCTTTTTTCCTTTCTCTTTGTCTAAGGAATTGGACAGCTAAACCCATAAAAACTAAACAGGTTAGTATGCTATACCAAAATGCTAAGCAAGCTCTCTGCTTGCATTTGTGTTTTTTGCATTTTCTTCTTCAAATAGGAACTAGTTTCACACATGGCCAAAATTGTTGGTCTCTTCCATTAATGAAAGAAAAACCCACAATGGTCACTGAAATAACTTGAAAGTGACAAAGGTATTAAAAAATTACTGAAAATTGATTAATGAAAACCAGACATTGCTTTTGCTTATGGTTTAAAAATCATCTTTAAAAAAATTCTAATGCAGCATTTAATAAACAAACTAATAAAATGGGCCTGGATAAAAATGATGGTAGCATTAAAGGTGGGGTCTCCGTTATTTGAAAGCCAATGTCGACATTTAAAATCACCAAAACAAACACCCCCCAACCCAAATGGGTGTCACCCCTGTATTAATAGCTTCACCCACACATACATACGTAACCCAGGCAACTAATGGAAAGAAATGTGTCTTTATCATAGCTGAAGGGAAGAACAATACAATTGCAGATAAACAAACAAGCAAAAATGATCATAATCATGCATAATCATGCAAAGGAAGGAATATATTAGGCCTGTGAAACAAAGCAAAACCAACGTTACTCAACTATCGAGAAGGAAAAAGGCAACCTCGGCGTCTTAAGTAAAGTTGGCTGCATATTCACAGATTGGAGTTTCCCGAGTCAATAACTTCTGAGCTAAACGCTGTTACTACACAAATAACACCTCTTTTCTATCGTGGTAATGTATAGAGGCAGCTGTGACCCAATTTTCCTCAAAGTCAGCTTTCCTCTGCCTTGGACAAAATACATCTATGTGCAGATGAGAGACAGATTCCAAGGGACCGTCTGTAAAGTACAAAACCCAAAAAGTGAATACTATAAAAACAGTCAATAACTTCACTGTAATACAGTGGTCCCCAACCCCCGGGCCGCGGACCGGTACCGGTCCGTGGACCAAATGGTACCGGGCCGCCAAAGGAGCATTAAATTATTTCCATTTTATTTATTGTGGTGTATTTCTCTCGGGTTTGTGTGACTTTCCATGGACGAGAGGTTAACCGGGAGCTGAGAGGCGTCACCTAAAGCCACACCAATACTGCGTGTAGCGATTTTGGCTCGCGAAGCAAGGTAAATATTTATAAGTAACTATAACGTGTTATAGTGACTTCTAAATATTTTAACCTAAGTTGAAATTAACGGTACTGGAATTAAGGTTACGCTTATTTGGTCTGTTCGTCCGGCGAACAGGCGTGTACCTTTATTAATTCTATGAAGGCGGTATCTTCCCGGCCAAGAAAGATTCGCTTTCCTTTTACTGTATACCGTAATTTAAATTGAATTAACTCAATAGAGCATGTAGTTCAGACCAGATATTGCAGGTACCTTAATTTGTGAGCGATACTCAGAGATAATCACTTATTTTGCACAAAAATATGGCATTTAATGAATGAGACAAACACAACATAAACTAACTACACAAACAAACAAAAGAAATAGGGAAAACGAAGATTAAAATAAAACAAAATAAATTAAAATTGGGGAAAGGGAGGAAGAGACTGGAAAGAAGAAATTAGAGAAAGGAAGGAAAGGAATGGCAAGCTTAAACTTCAAAATTAATCACACCCTAACTGGGAAATCGTCACAGAATCTTAAATTCACCTTAAGATTCAATGAAAGATTCCTACTTAAAATTACGCATCTAAATTGATTGGTAGAGGAAACGGTTACTTGCATTGGATTACTGCACAAGAGTCCGGATGCAACAGAGAAATCTCTGAAAAGTCAGTTAGGGTGGGGTCAGACGTTCTTCCAAGTTCTCCTGAAGATCAGAATAGTTGTCGTTCTTGGAAGTGAAGCTTGCTGGAACTTCTTTGAAGGAAGATGGAGTCGTCTTGAAGCTGTTCCGAAAGTCTGACCACTGATTAGTGGTGTTTGTGACAATTTAAAGGTCGTGAACTCCACCCATTTTTGGGGAGATGACCAATACTTCGGTCAAGGTTTTGGAGGGAAAAACTCCCTTTGTTTCAGGTGTCTGTGGGCGTGGTTTAGCTATCAAACTTTTAGACATAACTTTTTAGGTATGGCGCCTTTTGTGCTCAAATAAAATACACCATTGTTTTGGAAAAAGAGTAACGATAATTTTGTGGTCATTTGAATACTAAACATGAAGGGTAATGATGGTATGAAGGCAGCGGTACATTACATACATAGATCAGTAATCGAAGGGTAACTGATGTTAATACGCTATTGTGTTCTTATGAAGGTAAAGAAACAAAAATGAAACATAGAACAAGATGCACTTTCATTAGGAAAGTAAAAAGAAAATGATAGCTTCGTATACATTCTGACATTAGACCTTAAAGGGGCATACAGCATTAGAACTGGTATACATTAACATGCCATGATCAGTAATTAGAGTATAACTGATTTTAAAATACAATGTTGTTTTCTGACACATGAATAAAATACACCCTTGTCAGGAAATTAAGGAGCAAATAATTTTAAGTCAGGCAAGCCTTAAAAGAAGAACACATTACAAAAAGGGTTATAAGAATGAGAACCTTAGAGTACCTTATCTTCGGGTTTTATTAGTAAAAGGAATGTCTCATTGTGTTGTGTGTGTGTGTGTGTGTTGAGGGCCCCTAATCAGAGAAGCCGCATGGGGTTATCTGGTCTTTGTGTAGGCTCCAGTCATTCTGGAGCCAGGTGTGTGTGTAGCCCTCAATAAAATCGTAAAACTGAGTGGTCATCGGTTAATTGAGGAGTAGATGTTGAAATTTGGGGTGCCTGGGACATGAAATCTAAAATGACCGGTACCAGACGCTACACCACACATGCGCAAAATATCATGATATCGGGCTGGGTTTAGGTGATGTCTGGAGTTGAGCGGCTGCAAGCGGCAGTGGCGTTGTAGCTTTAGTGGAGAGAAGGTGTGTATCGCTCTTCTCTCTGTTCACCGGTACTTTCTCATGTTTAACAGTGCTTGGTGTACGTGTATATTGTGTTTGCTTAAATTTAACCCACAAATTAGCAAAAATGAGTAAGAAACAGACGTTGTTAGAAAGTTAGAACTCTGCCGGTGTTATGGATTACACCGTGTGAAGCGGGGTTTTCTGCAGTGATGGCAACCAAAACAAAACAACGGAATAAACTGGACATAAGCAACACACTTCGGGTGTCATTGTCTCCTATTACCCCAGATGGAACCGTCTCGTTGCAAAGAAACAAGCTCAGGGTTCTCATTGATTTAGCATTGTAGTGAGGTAAAAAGGCATGTTTAAATGCAATTAAATAAAATTATTAATTTTAATTTAATTGTATAGCCGCCACCCCCCACCCCCAGCAGGCTGCTGTAAAATGATCAAACATTGTCCGCGGCGAAAAAAAGGTTGGGGACCACTGCTGTAAAACACTGTACTGTCACCAAATTCAGCTCACACATCACTGATATCCTGAGAGTTATACTACAACACTTATTTGGGGGAAATGTCATTTTGTATCATTTTTATGATTTTTTTTAAATGAAAATATTAAACTTGAATTGTAGTCACAGGAACATCAATCTGATTAGCGTTGGTTTTATAGTCTTTACCTTTAACTTGCTTATCATCATTTTCCCTGAGACAACATTCTCCTTAGCTTTCTGTGGTGCATGTTCAGTGTGGTTCACACCATGATGCCAAACAGTGACGACTTTTTACCATTTAAATATGCAGACTGACTGATTTTTCTAAGAAATTTCCGATGCTAATAACAGGACACACTTTAATTTAATCAAATTATATTTTCAGGCTTTTCTAAGGGTAATGTCACTTTTGTCTAGGTCTCTTGAACCACATTTCAAAAGCAATGTCAGATTTTTATGAGTCAATTTTCAGTAAATTTATTATTACGTTTGTCAGTTTCAAGTTATTTTAGTGGCCATTGTGGGGTTTTTTTTTTGACATGGCCAAAAAAAGTCCAAGCTTTGTAGAGCTACTTCAGCCCTTGTGGGTAAGGTTGTACACCATGGTAGTTTTGCAGGCCTAACAGGCTGACCTGCTGAAAGAGCTCGGCGAGCCATGGATTTCATGCTCTGTGCCATGAAGTCCTTTCTCCTGGATGCAGCAATTTCACCTTAGGGCTTGTTTGGCAACAATGTTGTGAATGCAGTGTTGTTAACAGGCACCAGGAGGTGAAATGCCAGTCAGCAACATTCAGGAAGTTTATCCCTTGTTGCAGCGAGCAGCCTGGGCCATCTTCCAACTGTACCCAACCTCCTCCTAGCTCACTCAGTGCTTTCTCCTTTTCAGAGAACAACCTTTCTGGGGATAGTTTGGGACTCCACCACAATGCGGGCATGTCTGTCCCCCGCTTCCATCTTGTCAGCAGTGAAAGCTATTCGGCTAGGCCGAAGCCTCTCTGTTGCTGAGGCACAGAGGGTGCAGCAGACAACATTATCCCTTTGGGTCTGCTTCACAGGCCATTCCATCTCTGGCTCAGAGGTGCAGGCTGTCTTCCTCGCAGACATCCATTTAGGTTTATAAATTTTATGTGCCATGGGTTTCTTACCTTCTTATGTGAAAAAGACCCCGGTTCCAGGCCTTGGGTCCCACTCTAGGGGCATCACCGTCGCAGGACTCTTTAGACGGACACCTCGCTTTAGGACTGGGGAGTGGCCTTGGATGACTACCCTGCCCAGGGTCTATGGGAAGGTTCTTATCTCTTATGGCACATAAATTGCCTGGAGGTGAGGGCCGTGTTTCTAGCATTAAAACACTTTCTTCCACACAGGGGATGACAGCACTGCAGTGGTGACCTATATCAATCATCAGGTCTGTGTTAGCACCCCCTGTTCAGGTTGGGGAGTGGCCTCGCAAATTTGGCAGATTCTTGGCCGGGCAGAATTGGATCTGTTCACCTCCAAGGAGTCAACCCACTGCTCGCTGTGCTTTTCCCTCTGTCATCTGGCCCCTCTGGGACTGGATGCCTTGGTACGGAGGTGGCCGTGGCCCCGTCTGTATGCCTTTCCCCTGGCAGCTTTACTCCTGCAAGTCCTAGCCAGAGTGCGAGACAACCGAGACAACCTTATCTAGTTGCTCCTCTTTGGCACTTTCGAGTTAGTCTCCCTCCTAGACAGCACTCCATGAGAGTTCCCCTCAGGAAGTATCTCCTCACTCAGGCTCCCTCCTCTAGGAAGTTGTATGCTCTGAAGTGGAGCATGAACGCTGTCAGGATCCAGTTCAATGCTCAGTCGGTACAGTGCTGGAGTTCATTTTGAGGCCTGTCCCTGTTTACTTTATAGGTGTACGTGGCCACCATCACTGCGAACCACAAACCTGTCCTATGGGCCTCCTTGGGTAGGCACCCTCTTGTCTCTTGCTTTCTGCATGGTTTTATGTGGCTGAGGCCTTCCTGCAGACCATACCTTTCTTTCTGGGACTTCTCTTTTGTCCTAGAGGGGCTGCTGTAAACCACCTTTGAGCCCATGGAATCAGCCTCTGAGAATTTCGGACCCTGAAAATGACTCTGCTCCTAGTTGGCCTGTCCCAAAAGAGTGGGAGATTTGCAGACCCTGTCCATTGCCCCCGCCTGCCTAGAAAAGCTATCCTGCACCCCATGATGTCCCTAAGGTGCCCAGGATGGCGGTTATCCAGTCACCCTGCAGGCCAGTAGGACCAGGGGTAATCCAGATTCCTGACAGTGCTTGGCACCTGGTAATGGAGGCCTATTGCCCCTTTTCCACCGAGGCAGTTCGAGTGCTGGTTCGGAGCCAGAGCCTAATTTAGAACCAGTTCTTTCTGTTTCGACCGCCAAAGCACCGGCTCCGAACCAGGAAAAGTGGTTCTTAAGTAGCACTGAAACGTTGCTGGTCTAGACTTAAGAACCGCTTGGGGCGGGAGCTGCGGGCGGGGCTACTGTTAGCGCATTTGATAATGTACCTTAAGTATACTAATGTTTAATACATTTTTACTTTACCGCGATATGATATATTATCAGCACACATCATAGTAGGTAGCTATATGCTAAGGCTAATTTTTTTTCTGTGTTAACGATAAAATAACGTTATGTACTTTCTCGATTACAACCTCCGTTTATACAGATTACATGGAGCTGCACGTACACGTTTTATTCGCTGCGTTTGGATGCCAATGTAGGTTTGCAAAGCCATGAGCATTAACAGTTGCCATTGTTGATGTGTTTGTGTTTGCCGCTGCTGCACTAACGTTGCTGGGACACGTGACACGTATACAGTGACATCACACTCGGTGCTGGGATGGCTCTCTAGCCGGTGGAAAGGCAAACCGGTTCTTAGAAGGTTCGCCAGTGGAACCAACTTTGAACCAGCACTAGCGCTAGCTCTGAACCAGCACCCGGTTCTTTCCGGTGGAAAAGAGGCATATGAGGCACGCGGTCTTGCCTTGCCTCTCAGCATCAGTTTCACTCCACTAGGGGTATCGCCTCGTCCAGTGCCTTATCCAGGTGTGTTCCCTTTGACGATATTTGTGCTGTTGTGGGTTGGTTAACCTGGACCTCACTCCAGGGTCCCAGGTCCTGCAGGGCTATTGATGTTCTGTTCCCAGTCCACTTGTCCTCCCTTTGGCATAGTCATCGACCGGTGCGTGGCAGCGTGGAAATTGGCGTTCCCATAGTGTCAGCCTTGACGCTGCATCAAAATCCCTGGAAAGGGAGTTATACCAGGTTACATATGTAACTCGGTTACTTAAGAAGGGAACAAGATGCTGTGTCGCTGGACATGCCCCGGGCATCCTTCAGACATATGGAAGCTGGAGTAATGTAGATGCCCTTATATGGACTTGTTGGCGTGTAAATACTTCATCACGTGTCCTTCCTGGGCCATTAAATTGTCGTGTGCACACAGAACTTCCTTACAGAAGCATTCCTATAGCATCAACCCTCGTTCCACCTCATATGTAACCTGGTGTAATTTCCTTTGCTTGATGCAAGCCAATAATTTGATCCTATTTTGACCCTTCAAAACAGGGTTGTGGTTGCTTCATAAATGAGAAACTATTAACATCTCTTAGGGTTAAATAACTTGTTGCCAGCTGAAACTTGTTAAAACATATTAATGTTAGGTATAGGTAGTGAGGTTTTTTTGGCCATGCAGTGGATTTTTAAATAAATGTATGTTTAATTCATATATACTGTACTTTTAATATATGAATACAATTGTGCAAACACAACAGTAAAACTGCCAAACTTCACATTTTGAAGAGTAATTCTGCATTTAACATTCATCAGCATTACTGAATCACAATACTGCCACCGTATTGCAGCTTGTTGAGCTGCACAGCTGTTTAGTCCCAATCCTTGAGTTGTCTTTGAATTGTACGTGTGGAAATGCTCTTATAAAAATAATAAATAACAGAAAAAATAGCTTTGTTCTAGCTATTGTTGTTTTTTGGATTATTTAATCTCACCAAACTGTTAAGTATTTTTTGCCTTTTTCCCCAGGGGAAACCTCATCTGTATGGTGGATAACATTGGATATGCCATGAAATCATTGGTCAATGTAATGCCAGAGGAACAGGGTTTAGACTAACATATTATGACATATGAAACTGTTATATATTGCATGCTTTTGTAGTGTAACAATTGGACAGAATATGTTTACAAGAAATAAATAAAGTCTATTTTTCTGAGTGGTCATGGTTCCAAACTGCATTTGAGTAGTTTCATACAAGTCTAGAATTGTTTTATTATGGAAATATTTTTAATCTTCTATGCAATTTAAAAAGAAAAAGGGTGATAACCTTTAACACTGGTTTAAGCATGCTCCTTTTTTTTGCAGATGTAAGTGTTTTACCATAATGCATTTTTTATTATATGGCTTTGTCATAATTGTTTGCAGGGAATAACAAATGCATATTAAAAGTCATTGCTACTGTGTTACAATGAGTTTGTGTTTCCAGATCTGTCTGCCTAAACCCGAACAAAATAGAATGTTGCAGATTTTTGGTCAGCATGTTTTTTGGTCAATTCTAGTCAAGCCAAGCAGCATTTATTGTCATGTCAATCATATATAGCTTACGTAGACCATGGTGCTACACAACACAACATAGAGCTACATATAGCAACATAGAGGTCAGGACTTAAAGTAAGTTGTATAGTGCCTTGTGTGCAACCTAGTGCAAACAGACCATACAACACTACAGGACAATACACAAAATACTTCATAACGCTGACCAGTGTGCATTATATTATACAGTACACTGTGCAAAAATAAAAGACCCTAATCAAAGACAGTTCTTGCAAACAGTCTGATGTGTTGATTTTGTCTGCTTTATTAGTTTTGTAAGACAGTTGAAGCATTAGCCAAAATTAATGCATAAATTTATTTAGTAGAGAACATAAAACATTCAAGTAATTCTATCATTAGTGTATCCAAAATGTCAGTTATTACATAGAAATAGAACTTTGCACTTCTATTGCACAATTCTAATTACTCAGCCTTATTATTGTTATTTTATTATTAAAGGTGAGTTCAGATAAACTTGTTTAAACTTTCCCCTACTTGGAAATCTTCAGGCTATCACTTTCACAAAATGGGCTCAAATGTTAGCATGCATTAAGTTTTTTTTTTATTTAACATTAAATTAGAATTAAAAATTAAATTAAAACTAAGGCTGCTTAAGATTAGCCATCATCAGCTCTGCAGCTAAAATGTGTGGCGCATTCGAAAAGAACAGGAGCCATACGAGAACAATCTACCAGAAAAAAGCATTTTGCCCATGCTAAAAGGCCAGGGATTAATTGAGCCAGCTTTAGGGTCTCCTGCAAAAGAAGTTTAGCATTTTTATTCAAGCAATCGTATTATGTAATCATAATTGTTTATCACCCAAAGGCATCAGCATGTTTTTTGAGTGAATCCCTCCCCCAGTCCTGAATATGTTTAACAGAGGGACCCTTGAGAGCATTCTGAGCAGCTGCATCACTGTCTGGTGCACCATCTGCACCATCTCGGATCGTAAGACCCTGCAGCAGATAGTGAGGACAGCCGAGAAGATCATTGGAGTCTCTCTTCCCCCATTTAGAACAATCAATAGCATTCAAGTTGCACTCACAATTTGTGAAGAGGCTGTGAATCGGCTCTTTCAGAAACAGAAGACAAGGAAATCTCCTGGCCCACAAGGGGTCTCCCCCTCCTGTCGCAATGCATGTGCTGATCAACTGGCTCCTACCTTCACCCATATCTTCAACAGATCACTGGAACTGTGTGAAGTCCCCTCCTGCTTTAAACTCTCCACAATCATCCTGGTCCCCAAGAAACCCTCCATCACTGGAGATCATAACTGCGTAGTCAGCATTGGACTGCACTACATTCTGCAACACCTGGACTGCCCGGGGACATACGCCCAGATTGTTTGTCGACTTCAGTTCGGCCTTTAATATAATAATCCCGGAAATTCTCCTCTCCAAACTCCTAAGGCTCACTATACCCCTTCCATCTGTCAGTGGATCACCAGCTTCCTGACAGACAGGAAACGACAGGTGAGACTGGGAGGTGTCACTTCCAGCATTCGGACAATCAGCAATGGCGCTCCACAGGGATGTGTCCTCCCCACTGTTATTATCCCTCTACACTAATGACTGCACTTCAAGTCACCAAACTGTTAAACTCCTGAAATTTGCAGATGATACTACGCTCATTTGTCTCATCCAAGATGGCGATGAGTCTGCATACCGGCAGGAGGTGAAGCGGCTGGTGCTATGGTGCAGTCAGAACAGTCTGGAGCTAAACACCCTCAAAACTGTGGAGATGATAGTGGACTTTAGGAAAGACCCCTCAACACTACTCCACCTCACAATATCTGGGCACTACCGTTTCCCAAGACCTGAAATGGGAGTGCAACATAAACTCCATCATCAAAAAGGCCCAGCAGAAGATGTACTTTCTATGCCAACTAAGGAAGTATGGTCTGCCACAGGAGCTATTGATGCTGTTCTACACTGCAGTCATTGAATCTGTCCTGTGCACATCCATCACCATCTGGTTTGGTGCAGCAACAAAACAGGACAGGAACAGACTGCAACACACAGTAAAAACAGCGGAAAAAATATTTGGTGCCCCCCTGCCCACTCCTCAGGACTTCACCACTGACCCTTCGCACCCTGGACATAACCTTTTTCAGCTCCTCCCTTCTGGCAGGCGCTACAGAACGTTGCTTAATTAAACTGCCAGACACAGGAACAGTTCTTTCCCCAGGCAATCACCCTGATCAACAACTCACCATAATTATATTCACTTTCATATATATATATATACATATATAGATATAGATATAGATATATAGATATTATAGATAGATATGATGGATATATATAGATATAGATATATATATATATGTATATATGTATATATATATATATATATATATATATATATATACGTATATATATGTATATATATATATATACGTATATATATATATATATATATATACGTATATATATATACGTATATATGTGTATATATATATATATATATGTGTATATATATATATATATATATATATATATGTATATATATATATATATATATATATAATCATCTGTATATATTACACACTGCTGCTATATATTGTACAAAAGCATAATATTGCACAATATTGTTATTTGCACTCCTACACTTTATGTACCTAACTGATTGGTCATATGCTATATTCATATTTAATACTCATTCTGTCTATATTGTATCTCATCGTCTGCATTGTCTTGTATAGTTTGTATAGTATAGTGTTATTTATGTCTGTACTTTTGAGAGTCACAAATAACTGGAACCAAATTCCTTGTGTGTATCAGCACACTTGGCCAATAAACCTGATTCTGATTTACACCACACGCTGCATCCCCAAAGCCAACAGCATTGTAGATGTCCACACACGCCCCTCACACACAAGCAGAAATAAGCATTTGAGCTCTTATGACCACGAAGGTCACACATCCATACACACACATCAACAATCAACTGTATGGACTGCAGTGGCATACACCAAATACACACTCTTCCAATATACATCCATGTCTACAGCACCACCATATCAAACTGGTTACATGAGGTATTGCACACAGTTTTTGCTCTTTATACATGCTGTCTTTTACATTTCAGTCCATTGCTGTTTTGCACAATACATACATTACTTCATGTAACTGCTGCTGTGTGTTCATTCCAGTATTTCTGCACATGCAATATTGAACATACAGTATGGGGGGAGTGGTGGCTCAGCTGGTTAAGGCTCTGGGTTGTTGATCGGAGGCTTGGGGTTCAAGGCCCAGCACAGCCAAGTTGCCACTGCTGGGCCCCTGAGCAAGGCCCTCAACCCTCCCTGCTCCAGGGGTGCTGTATCATAGCTGTATCATAGCTGCCCCTGCACTCTGACCCCAACCTCCTTAGTTGGGGTATGTGAAGAAAAGAATTCCACTGTGCTCTAATGTATATGTGGCGATAATAAAGGCTTCTGTGCCCCGTTCTGTTCTATTCTATTCTATTCTATTCTATTCTATTTACACTGGTCGGCGCTGCTTTTGTTTATTGGCTTTGGCATGAACTGTTTTTTTGTCTTTGTTCTTGCACTGTTTGCACCAGGTTGCACAAATACACTTTATGACTCTCAGCCCTCTAGCTCCTTTGGAAAGTGGTTTTTCGTGCAACATTATATAAGCACACATCCGACAAGCTTGAAAAGGGCTTTTTCACTTTGTTTCGATGAAACATGAACATATCAGAAATCTCAGAAAAAAGCTTTTTTACATTATTTTAAGGTAATTAATATAAAATTCATAGTTCACATTAAGCAGCAATATGTTGATAAAAATATGATTAAAGCTCGATAAACTGATGATTTGTGTGTGGAATGATCATTTCATGAAATCTTAGGTATCAGCATGTGTTTTGAGTGAATCCCTCAGGGGCTGATAACGTGATTCCGGGACAGAGAGTTTACATGGGGCACATTCCATCAACTTATGATTTTGACAGTTTTATGACCCCAATAAAACCATAAAACATAATGTTTACTGACAGGAACCATATGTGTTGACTCCAAGGAGTATAAGACCTTTGATCTGACATTTTATGTTAGCTTTAGGTTAAAAGTTCATAATAATAAAGTTAATGATTGTATTTGTATATTGAAAACTGATAGGAATTATATGTGTGTTGACTCCAAGGAGTTTAAGAGCCCACCCTTTCCCTCCCACAGCCCCCTCTTTCAGATTGATTAAAACCATGTGTTTGATCCAAGGAGATAGGTGTGACAAGTATTTAAACCCATGTGTATGACCCTCAGATGAAACAGTATTTTTTTTAAAAGTATTTATGACCCCTCAGATGAAACAGTAATTAAAACCCATGTTTATTTTCCCAAAGAGATAGGGTTACTCCCCTCAGACTGACCAGTAATTAACACCATGTGTGTGTACCTTAGTTTTAAACCCCCCACAGACTGATCAGTGGTTAATGGGGGTTACCTATACCTTCACACAAGCACACACACACACACACACACACACACACACACAAACACCCCCAGGCAAACGCGTGCACACGACCCCCTGAGCAAGCACGTGTAAACCCCTGTACCTGTATCTGTACCGGATCACATCCACTGGAAAACTTCAACGAAGTAAGAGTAAAACTAAACCTTGATTACGAGTGAATCTTTCAAGACACCCACCCCCATTACCACCACCCCCTATCCAGCACCACCCATGTAGAAAATATCAACATTCAAGACGTTCTGGGGCAATTCTTACATCTAAGGGATAGAATGATTGAAAACATTGAGCATTTCTACAGCGTGCTTAAAAACACTTCTGATAGTATGTTCAATCGTTGTGTAATTCTCAGGAATCCTTGGTGTGTTTTGTTGAATAAAGAATTAAGACATTTTTACTTTAAACATGGCACAGAAGTGCTCGAATAATTCTCCCGATTCAGAAGATGTGAATTAGAATTGAAAATATGATTATGAATATGAATATGAAAACCTCGACTTTTTCCAAGTAGTTTGCACTGCAAATCCAAGTGCTCAAAATAATTAAATAGATTGAGCAGTCAACTCAATTTTATAAAACAATTCAACTAACTTAAGTATTTTGGTTTCTAGTACTTTTTTCACTTTTTGATTTTATTAAACTAATTATTTTTGATTAACTTAAACTATTATCAGATTAAGTATGCAACACTTAAGAGTTTAATTTCATTGTACTTATTTCTGTTGTTTCAACATTAGAATTCCAAAGGTTTTTGAAAAATTGAGACAAAATGAGCTGCAAGCAAACTAATAAACAACTTTCCAAACATATAATGATGAAATATTTAAACTGAAAAAAAAAAAAATCAAATAAACATTAAATTATATTTCACATAAACTAAGGTTGGATCTTAATTATCTATATGTATAAAGATTTTTTTTTCAAGAATAGTATACAATTACATTATAATGAATAATTACATTCTCCAAAATAACATCTTTACTTTCTTAAAAAATGCTGTTTGAAAAAAAAAAAAAGTTAAAAAGTTTTGCGAGTTTAAATGAAGGGTGTCGGTTGATTTAAGGACTAGCTTCCTTAGACTCACGTGTCTAGGGTCATTGTAATCAATGTAATTAACCTTTGCAGCGGATTGGTCACGTACAAAGCGGAAACGACGCTCACGTTGGAGCCACAGTGAGGAATCGGGCCTGTGCTCCATTTGTCAGCATTAATCAGGTAATTGTTCAATGTGGTTTTTTTTACAAGTTGTTATTAGAAGTGTATTTTTTATGTAGTGAATTTCCATAGTCAACAGTTACACCGGTTTAATCTAAAGAAAACTTTATAAATACTGTTCATCCATGTATTCACACTTCATAGATGTGTCTAAAGGAATAACTAAACAATGATAATGAACAACCCATGTGGTAATGCGGTCACTATGCAAAGTGAAGTGCATGTTACAAAAGCGATAGATCATTTTTCAAGGCATTTGGCAGTTTTTTTTATCTCAAACCTCAATAATTGAGCTTGTAACGTACACTTCGCTGTGCGCTGTGTAAATGTTCTTTAGTTAACTCTATCAGAACAAAATGACCAGCTGTAAACCACTTCATAAGCACAAAGATTTCATATGGTGTGAACATAACACTATTAGAAATATGTATCCTAGGGTGCTGCAAATCATTTTGTTTTACAATGCAAACAATCAAGTTCTTTAACCTGAAATGCATACAGGTGCTCAACATACACTGCTTCAATTTTCATCAAAACAAAATGTATTTCTTCCTTTCTCAGGAGAATTGCAACTATTTTACTGAACAATGGCATTTCATCTACCACATCAACACAAACAACTGATCCACAATCATACTCAATTCCATCACACTTTACCCATGCAGTGCAATATATAGCTAGGTCCATCAATAGGCAGAACCGCCATACCTACAGATGCGATAGCATTTGAAGTTCTTGGCAAAGCCGAGCAATTCAGAAGATCAGTGTCACGATTTTCAGTGTGAAAAAGTTTAAGATGTTTTCTGTAACCACAATAAATTTTAAATTCCAAAGAACAACAATCCAGACTTTTTGCCAGGATATAAAAAAAGAAGCAAGAAGGTAAGGCTGTTGACGTTCATCGGTATCCAAATGCTCTTGCAAATGCAAGTACTTTACTTGTTCAAAGGAATATATTTAGGTTAGAGCAGGGGTGTCAAACTCAAATTCACAGTGCCAAAATATAAAACTGAGATAAAGTCACGGGAACAACCAGAAATAAAAGACACATGAGTGGTGTTAATTTCTTATTTAAATAAATAAAATAAATTATGTCTCTCATTGTATCTTTTTAGGTTCCTTTTTGAAGTGGATCTTTTTCAAAACTAACAACAAAACAACCAAAAATAATAATTTCATTCAATAAAAATCGAACTTTTCGACTATTAACCTCCATGCCTTGGAGTAGAAAAAGTGCATAAAGAAAACATATATTCAAGCTCAGTTTGTTACACTCTGATTTACTCTGCACATTGATCTGCACATTGATTACATTGATTCTTGCCTTTTATCTGGGCACACAATGTCGCAAACTTTGACCTTACACTTTTTGACAAACTCTCCCTCATTAAAAGGCCGGGAAGATTTTGCAATCTCTGCTGCCACAATAACGCTAACCTTTACAGCAGCTTCACTTTTTGATTTTGCTTCCATGAACATAGTCTGCCGGGAAATCAGACTTTGTTTCATCTCCTCCGCTTTCTGGAGCTTCTGCTTCACGTCCAGGTCTTTATACTTCTCAAAATGTTTCGTTTCATACACGTTAGCTCCGTCACAAGTCTGTCCTTTATATTCGTGAACAGATAATCTGCCTCCCTCCTGTCTTGAAAGCTCCTATTGTACATCTTTCGTTTGGCCATTTTTGTGGAGGATGGAGTTAACTTTTACAAAATTTTGAACAGCATTGCATCAGCATGTACACAGGTTCCCTCTAGTTAGCAAGTACACAACAAACTTTAGGTAACACTTTACAATGAGGTTGTATTGGTTAACTTTAGTAAATGCATACGTTATCATGAGTTTTTCAGCATTCAATAATCTTTAATGTCACTTAATAACAGTACAGTTGTTCGTGTTACTTTATTGTGCATTAATGTTAACACTCACATTTTTAAAATTGAAAGTTGTAGTAGTAAATTTTGAAAAATAACGAACTTAGATAGTTAATAAATGCTATCAACGTATTGCTCATTGTTAGCTCCCGTTAACAAATGCAAGATTATTATACAACACAACTGTTATATTTATACCATAAACCTATACAATGCAAATTTTAGAGTCTTTACTCACCAGCTGCTGTTTTCCTCCCCAGGGGGAAAATGGTGGCTGTAAATGCTGCACTGCTCAAGCTGATATGCGCCTTGACCAGCATTCCTTATCCTTACTCGATTTGGTGCCTTAACACAAATTAACACAGAAAACATGGATTCACTTAGCAGTTTCTGTAAAACTTTCAAATGGAGTACAGCGATGTATGGTGGTTTATACTAATTAATGTTATATATTGTTTTACTGAGTCCTATATAGCAATAACACAAACGATAACAAGTAATTCTTTATAATTTGGTAGCTACATCTACAATAATAGTGCATATAAAGATATATTTCCATACAGAAAGTCTATAAAACGCATAACATTGCTTGTTTACGTTACAGCAGCTGTTTCTCACACAGTTAGATGGAGCCTGTAAATGCTTCCCTGCGCTGTAGTGCATGTGTGACGATGCTTCCCTTTGCTCATTTTGCCGATTTATTTCCATTTAAAATGGTAACGTTTTAGCGTCTTCACTTGCTGTTTCTCTGAGGGAAATGACACACTCGTGCCTGACGACGCCGTTTGTTGTGTTGGCATTTTAGTATATGGTTTGATGTATTTTAAACTTTCGAACATCGGAAATCAATATAAAACCACTATGTTGATAAAAATATGATTAAAGCTCATAAAACTGATTATTTATGTTGTGGATAAAAGTTTTAGAACTGGAGTAACTGCCATATCACATGTAACTGCCATACAACGTGCACCTGGTTATCCTTATGTATCTCCTCCAATACAATAAAGAAACAAAGTAAAACTAGATTTGTAAAGGTCGTCGCAACAAACTTCGATGTTGGCTTTGACGGTGCAAGTGGACATAAGGGTCAGTGTTACTTTTGGAGGCAAGTGGACAGAAAGATTGTGAAAGCTACTGGACCGCTAGGGTGCCAATACTTTTGGAGGCGAGGGGACAGAAGCACGTGTCGTGACCAGAATACCCGTGGGGCAGTTCCCCTCATTGTGCTGAGTGTTTTGATATGTCACATGTCCATGTTGTGCAAATTTTTAATTTCGCTTGTTTTTGGGGTGGGGCTACATGTGACGTCGAGTGACGTCACCAGAATACCCGGTGGGGTGCCAATACTTTTGGGAAAAAGTGTCTACTGAGGGTTTGGACATTTCGTGTCAATACCGCGGTCATTATGGGATTCTACTTATTATTATACTGCATAGAACAGTACATGCAATTCTTAATGTTGGATGTATTGCGTGTGTGAGAGCATAGGGAACTTTTCGGAATTCCCCATTCAAGTCTATGAGATGTTCGATCGTCGACTACCGGAAAACCGAAAATTCCGTCGGAACTCCGAAATAAAAACTTTGTCCGGACTAAGGTCCTAAAGAACCGCTGTAAATCGCTCGAAAACTTGCAAAAGTTTATAATGGAAGTCTATAGGAAAAAAGGCCACTTTGAGCTTCCGTACCGAGACTGCTGGAATTCCGATCGCTTAGAACAGTAATAGCAACAAACTTCAGACCAGGGTCTACGATATATCCGAATTTGGTGCATCGAAAGCACTAGGCCGCATTTTTTTAAATAAATTTTTGGCTAAGAAAAAACTAATAACTAGAACGGTACATTTCCTGAAGAAAATGTGAATGGTGCTTGCACGTGGCAAGTTCCCCTCATCGTGCTGAGTGTTTTGATATATGACATGTCCATGTTGTGCTATTTTTGTTTTGTGCAGACTTTTTTTGCTTATTTTGGGGGCGGGGCTACACGTTACGTCACGTGACGTCACCAAAACACGCGTGAGGCACTTCCCCTCATTGGGCTGAGTGTTTTGATATATGACATGTCCATGTTGTGCAAAATTTATGGTTTCGCTTATTTGGCAGGCGGGGCTACACGTGACGTCACCAAAACACACGTGAGGCACTTCCCCACATTGGGCTGAGTGTTTTGATATATGACATGTCCATGTTGTGCAAAATTTATGATTTCCCTTATTTTGGGGGTGGGGCTACACGTGACGTCACGTGAATACCCGGTGGGGTGCTAATACTTTTAGACAAAAGTGTATTGACTGGGGGCCAATACTTGTGGAATCATTGGATTGATAGTGTGGAGTTGATAGTTTCATAGGAGTATTGACAGTCTCCTTTACATCTACAGAGAGAACAAACAAGTTTTAAGAATTCCTCATTCAAGTCTATGGGGAAAAAAAAAACCTTTGAGCTTTCGTACCGGGAATTCTGGAATTCCGATCGCTTATAAAAGTTATAGCACACCTGTCCTCAATGAGCCGGTCGTTTTGACACCTCATTCATGGGTCTAGGACAAAAGATCCAGGACAAGTTATGTGCAGAAAAAGTGTCCGGACATCTGACATGAATATGCCCACCTTTATAAGGTGGAGGATGGATAACTTTCGAAAAAATTGCAAAAGACTCCAAAAACATTTTATATCTCTGGGAAGAAAAACTTTGGAATCTAGTAGAGACAATTTGGGGAATAATCATGAGAATGGAGAAAATGTGAATGTGCTTGCACGTGGCAAGTTCCCCTCATCGTGCTGAGTATTTTGATATGTCACATGTCCATGTTGTGCTAAATTTTTTATTTCGCTAATTTGGGGGGCACGGCTACATGTGACGTCAGTTCCCCTCATCGTGCTGAGTGTTTTGATATATGACATGTCCATGTTGTGCTAAATTTTTTTTGATTTCGCTTGAATTTTAAGAATTTCCCATTAATTTCTATGCAACTTTTTTGGCCGCTTTTTCGTCCGCTGTGCTGTTCGTTGATCGGATCGTTTATAAAAATCATAGCACACCTCTCCTCAATGAGCCGGTCTGACACCTCATCCATGGGTCTAGGACAAAAGCTGCGGGACAAGTTACGCGCCAAAAAAGTGTCCGGAAGAAGAATAATAATAACTAGAACGGTACATTTCCTAAAGAAAATGTGAATGTGCTTGCACGTGACGTCAGTTCCCCTCATCGTGCTGAGTGTTTTTATATATGACATGTCCATGTTGTGCTAAATTTTTGATTTTGCTTATTTTGGGGGCGGGGCTACACATGACGTCAGTTCCCCTCATCGTGCTGAGTGTTTTATGTTGTGTAACTGAGATATGGCTTCTTTATATTGCAATATGGTTCGTAAGGTGCACTACATGGTTGCTAGGGTATGGCTGCACAGTTACTATGGTTATATTTGCAGACTTGTTTCTCACCTGCAACAAAAGAGCACACCTGAAAATCCATTTATCTTTTCCTGAAACAAGCGCCATGAAGATCTTGAACTAAAGCATCAATCAGTGATTTTACTGGGAAAAAATATAATCACGTTACAATAAGGATCATTAGTTCAAATGTAATGCATTAACTAACATTTACTAACCATGAGCAATAAATTATTGTATTTAGTAATCTTTGTTAAAATAAAGTTTATTCTTTGTTCATGTTAGTTCTCAATAAATTAAGTAATGTTAACACAAGTTTTCGAAAAAAAAAAAAAAAAACTGTCCAAGGGTGAATTCGAACCCCGAATCTCTGCATGCTAAACGGATTCGCTATCCACTAAGCCATCCAGGAAGACGAGAAAGCCTTTGCGGTTTTATGTATTAATTCACTAATGTGAAGGATGGCGCGTCTAACAATACCCAAGCTTTATTATATTACAGTAATTTTTATCATTCTTTGTGATATGTGTGTCATATCAGTGTCAAAAAATAATAAAATAAAGGACATTAGTTTAAAGTGAAATAAAAAATTATAAAAACTACACTGATAGTTGAAAACAACAAAAAGTTATACAAATGGCAGAAACAACAACATATGTGACCGCCGTGCTGTCCAAGGCACGCAACACTAGTTTTAAACATCAAATACACGGTTAAATGTTATATTCTTTTGAAAGCTTAGACTCTCAGGATTTTATTAAGCCCACACACAAAGCATAATATGATTTATAGCCATCATACTAATTTAATCCAACTTGATAGTCACCGGAAATAGGCGGCGCTTACCTTTCGTCACTGGGGTAATATTTTCCAAAACAAATGCTTGTAAAAAATCCCCAAGAGTCTAAGGAACTGGAATATGTAAGCCTTTTAATCCAAAACACTTTAATCCAAAACGCGTTTCTGACCGAAAAATGTACTTCCGTCCTTGATCTTTTTCTTCCAACGTTGTGTGATCTGACAAATTCACTGGTGTCTGCTGCCCTCTTTTGGATGTTAGCACATCTACAGAGAGATTCCCCATTCAAGTCTATGGGTGAAAAACACCCCTTTGAACTTCCATACTGGGAATTCTGGAATTCTGATCGCTTACAAAATAGATAGCACACCTCTCCTCAATGAGCCGGTCGATTTGACACCTCATTTATGGGTCTAGGACAAAAGCTGCGGGACAAGCCACGCGCCAAAAAAGTGTCCGGAAGAAGAATAATAATAACTAGAACGGTACATTTCCTAAAGAAAATGTGAATGTGCTTGCACGTGACGTCAGTTCCCCTCATCGTGCTGAGTGTTTTTATATATGACATGTCCATGTTGTGCTAAATCTTTGATTTCGCTTATTTTGGGGGCGGGGCTACACGTGACGTCAGTTCCCATCATCGTGCTGAGTGTTTTATGTTGTGTAACTGAGATATGGCTTCTTTATATTGCAATATGGTTCGTAAGGTGCACTACATGGTTGCTAGGGTATGGCTGCACAGTTACTATGGTTATATTTGCAGACTTGTTTCTCACCTGCAACAAAAGAGCACACCTGAAAATCCATTTATCTTTTCCTGAAACAAGCGCCATGAAGATCTTGAACTAAAGCATCAATCAGTGATTTTACTGGGAAAAAATATAATCACGTTACAATAAGGATCATTAGTTCAAATGTAATGTATTAACTAACATTTACTGACCATGAGTAATAAATTATTGCATGTAGTAATCTTTGTTAAAATATAGTTTATTCTTTGTTCATGTTAGTTCACAGTATATTAAGTAATGTTAACCTGTTCATGCACACGAACGATCGGACGAAATTGTATACAAAACAAAAAGTGATACAGCTCCCACATACTGTAACACACAGGGGTGAGCCTGGTCTCATTGGAAAGAAGTGATTCTCTAGTGTCAGATTGATTCTAGGCCTTACTGACACAAAGTTACAGAGGCTAGAATGGAAAATAGAATAGAATAGAATTTGATTTTCGCCTGAGGTTTTTAATTTATCTTATTTCTCTGGAACATGTTAGGTAACACATGTCTTGGCTTTCACCAAAAAAAAAAAATCAAGTCAAAAGACCCAAAAATGGCTTCAATAAAACTATTTTTCTATGGACATGTCCATCCGGTCATGTGTTTCTTGTTTACTTGTTTACTGTATAACTTTGAATTAAAAGACTGCATGCTCAGTTTAAATGGCCAAAAACAAGCACAGCCTATCTCTCTCTACTATTCTGTTGTGTAAAGAGGCCTGTAACCTGACACCCTGAGCTGTGAGAGTGTGAAAAGGTCGAGGATTGCGCAATAAACCCATCGCGCACGATTTTCGCGCAGAAGCCAGCATTAGAGAGGCGGGTCGTGGCATACCATTGGAATCGTCTCCTTATTGGCTAAAGAGCTGTATAGGTCCCGGCCAATTTCATTGCTATTGGAAGGAGTAATTGTCAGTCAAGGGAGGGTTCCCAAAAATGATGTCTGACCTCATTGGCTTCTCAGCCGTCTATCTCTGCAATACAAGCACCGATTGGCTCAAGTGAGGGCTTGTTTGATTCGTTACGCCCTGTGCTATAAATATGACGTAATTTAGAATTTTTGAATACCCCAATGAGAAGTTAGAGCCGAAACAAAGATGGTGGCGCACCACTGTTTCCAATTTTTCGGAATATTTGCGGCGCGACGTTTTGGATTAAAAGGCTTACAGATTTCAGTCCCTTGGACCTGTGTGGATTTTTGTGGAATATTTGTTTTGGAATATATTACCCCAGTGAAGAAAGGGATGCGTCTAAAGGTAAGGAAAAACTGGTCTAGCGCCACCTAGGTCAGTTTTCTCCAAAAAAAAAAATTCTAAGAGTATGACGGCTATGAATCATATTATGCTTTGTGCGTGGGCTTAAAAAAATATTGAGAGTATAAACTTTACTAGAAACATAAGTTTTTTCGTGTTTTTAGAGGATTTAATGCTTAAAAGTTACATTGAAATTATGCAGCTTCAGCCCCTAGCGGTAGTGTTCCACAGGTGGAACGGTGTTCAATAACATGGTGTTAATAATGTATTAGTACATGTTGAAATGAACATGAACAAAATGAATAAATGCTGTAGAAGTGCAGTTCATTATTAGTTCATGTTAAGTAATGTGGTAACTAATGTCAACTGATGAACCTTTATAATAAAGTTTTCGAAAAAAAAAACCTATCCAACGGTGGATTCGAAAACCGAATCTCTGCAAGCTAAACGGATTCGCTATCCACTAAGCCATCCAGGAAGACGAGGAGGCCTTTGCAGTTTTATGTATTAATTCACTAATGTGAAGAATGGCGCGTCTAATAGTACCCAAGCTTTATTATATTAAAGTCATTCTTATCATTTTTTGTGATATACGTGTCATATCATGTCAAAAAAAAAATTATGTAATGTGAGGAGACAAAGAAAAAATGCGCTTAATTTTAATTAATGGGTGGCTCTTAAAAGAGCCGTTGCTGTTCTTGAAAAACATTAGTTTAAAGTGAAATAGAGAAACTAGTCTGCAAATACAAAGACATGTCATATATCAAAACACTCAGCACGATGAAGAGAACTGACATCACGTGCAAGCATATTCACATTTTCTTTAGGAAATGTACCGTTCTAGTTATTATTATTCTGCATCTTCTTCCGGACACTTTTTCGGCGCGTAACTTGTCCCGCAGCTTTTGTCCTAGACCCATAAATGAGGTGTCAAATCGACCGGCTCATTGAGGAGAGGTGTGCTATCTATTTTGTAAGCGATCAGAATTCCAGAATTCCCAGTATGGAAGCTCAAAGGGGTGTTTTTTTCCACATAGACTTGAAAGGGGAATCTCTCTGTAGATGTGCTAACATCCAAAAGAGGGCAGCAGACACCAGTGAATCTGTGTAAAGGTTAAAGCTTGATATGATAGTTCACATTGAAGACCAATATGTTGATAAGAATAATGATTAAGGCTTGAATAAATGATGATTTGTGTGTGGCAGCATCATATTCATGATATATTAGGCAGCAGCATGTGTTTTGCAATTGATATATTAGGCAGCAGCATGTGTTTTGCAATTGATATATTAGGCAGCAGCATGTGTTTTGAATGAATGCTCTCACGCATGTACCAGCGTGCTTCTCATGTGCTGAAAACACGATTCCGCGGCTCTGAGCCCTGTCAGAACGTAATTTTTGTGCAACCTTACATTAGCACACCCTTTTTTTTTACATTATTTCATGGTAAGTAATACAAAATATGATAGTTCACAATAAGACCAATCTGTTGATAAAATAATGATTTAGGCTCGAATAACTGATGATTTATGTTTCGCAGCATCATATTCATGATATATTAGGCAGCAGCATGTGTTTTGAGTGAATCCTTGCGTGCTTCTCATGTGCTGAAAACACGATTCCGCAGCTCTCAGCTCTCTAGCACCGTCAGAAAGCATGTTTGTACATGCATGTTAAAACATAAAAAGACACTTTTTTTATGTCAGATATCTCGGAAAAAGCTTTTTTACATTATTTTATGGTAAGTAATACAAAATATGATAGTTCACATTAAAGACCAATTTGTTGATAAAAATCATGATTTAGGCTCGAATAAATGATGATTTGTGTGTGGCAGCATCATATTCATGATATATTAGGCAGCAGCATGTGTTTTGCAATTGATATATTAGGCAGCAGCATGTGTTTTGAATGAATGCTCTCACGCATGTACCAGCGTGCTTCTCATGTGCTGAAAACACGATTCCGCGGCTCTGAGCCCTGTCAGAACGTAATTTTTGTGCAACCTTACGTTATCACACACTTTTTTTTACATTATTTCATGGTACGTAATACAAAATATGACAGTTCACAATAAGACCAATCTGTTGATAAAATAATGATTTAGGCTCGAATAACTGATGATTTATGTTTCGCAGCATCATATTCATGATATATTAGGCAGCAGCATGTGTTTTGAGTGAATCCTTGCGTGCTTCTCATGTGCTGAAAACACGATTCCGCAGCTCTCAGCTCTCTAGCACCGTCAGAAAGCATGTTTGTACATGCATGTTAAAACATAAAAAGGACACTTTTTTTATGTCAGATATCTCGGAAAAAGCTTTTTTACATTATTTTATGGTAAGTAATACAAAATATGATAGTTCACATTAAAGACCAATTTGTTGATAAAAATCATGATTTAGGCTCGAATAAATGATGATTTGTGTGTGGCAGCATCATATTCATGATATATTAGGCAGCAGCATGTGTTTTGCAATTGATATATTAGGCAGCAGCATGTGTTTTGAATGAATGCTCTCACGCATGTACCAGCGTGCTTCTCATGTGCTGAAAACACGATTCCGCGGCTCTGAGCCCTGTCAGAACGTAATTTTTGTGCAACCTTACGTTATCACACACTTTTTTTTACATTATTTCATGGTACGTAATACAAAATATGACAGTTCACAATAAGACCAATCTGTTGATAAAATAATGATTTAGGCTCGAATAACTGATGATTTATGTTTCGCAGCATCATATTCATGATATATTAGGCAGCAGCATGTGTTTTGAGTGAATCCTTGCGTGCTTCTCATGTGCTGAAAACACGATTCCGCAGCTCTCAGCTCTCTAGCACCGTCAGAAAGCATGTTTGTACATGCATGTTAAAACATAAAAAGACACTTTTTTTTATGTCAGATATCTCGGAAAAAGCTTTTTTACATTATTTTATGGTAAGTAATACAAAATATGATAGTTCACATTAAAGACCAATTTGTTGATAAAAATCATGATTTAGGCTCGAATAAATGATGATTTGTGTGTGGCAGCATCATATTCATGATATATTAGGCAGCAGCATGTGTTTTGCAATTGATATATTAGGCAGCAGCATGTGTTTTGAATGAATGCTCTCACGCATGTACCAGCGTGCTTCTCATGTGCTGAAAACACGATTCCGCGGCTCTGAGCCCTGTCAGAACGTAATTTTTGTGCAACCTTACGTTATCACACACTTTTTTTTACATTATTTCATGGTACGTAATACAAAATATGACAGTTCACAATAAGACCAATCTGTTGATAAAATAATGATTTAGGCTCGAATAACTGATGATTTATGTTTCGCAGCATCATATTCATGATATATTAGGCAGCAGCATGTGTTTTGAGTGAATCCTTGCGTGCTTCTCATGTGCTGAAAACACGATTCCGCAGCTCTCAGCTCTCTAGCACCGTCAGAAAGCATGTTTGTACATGCATGTTAAAACATAAAAAGACACTTTTTTTATGTCAGATATCTCGGAAAAAGCTTTTTTACATTATTTTATGGTAAGTAATACAAAATATGATAGTTCACATTAAAGACCAATTTGTTGATAAAAATCATGATTTAGGCTCGAATAAATGATGATTTGTGTGTGGCAGCATCATATTCATGATATATTAGGCAGCAGCATGTGTTTTGCAATTGATATATTAGGCAGCAGCATGTGTTTTGAATGAATGCTCTCACGCATGTACCAGCGTGCTTCTCATGTGCTGAAAACACGATTCCGCGGCTCTGAGCCCTGTCAGAACGTAATTTTTGTGCAACCTTACGTTATCACACACTTTTTTTTACATTATTTCATGGTACGTAATACAAAATATGACAGTTCACAATAAGACCAATCTGTTGATAAAATAATGATTTAGGCTCGAATAACTGATGATTTATGTTTCGCAGCATCATATTCATGATATATTAGGCAGCAGCATGTGTTTTGAGTGAATCCTTGCGTGCTTCTCATGTGCTGAAAACACGATTCCGCAGCTCTCAGCTCTCTAGCACCGTCAGAAAGCATGTTTGTACATGCATGTTAAAACATAAAAAGACACTTTTTTTTATGTCAGATATCTCGGAAAAAGCTTTTTTACATTATTTTATGGTAAGTAATACAAAATATGATAGTTCACATTAAAGACCAATTTGTTGATAAAAATCATGATTTAGGCTCGAATAAATGATGATTTGTGTGTGGCAGCATCATATTCATGATATATTAGGCAGCAGCATGTGTTTTGCAATTGATATATTAGGCAGCAGCATGTGTTTTGAATGAATGCTCTCACGCATGTACCAGCGTGCTTCTCATGTGCTGAAAACACGATTCCGCGGCTCTGAGCCCTGTCAGAACGTAATTTTTGTGCAACCTTACGTTATCACACACTTTTTTTTACATTATTTCATGGTACGTAATACAAAATATGACAGTTCACAATAAGACCAATCTGTTGATAAAATAATGATTTAGGCTCGAATAACTGATGATTTATGTTTCGCAGCATCATATTCATGATATATTAGGCAGCAGCATGTGTTTTGAGTGAATCCTTGCGTGCTTCTCATGTGCTGAAAACACGATTCCGCAGCTCTCAGCCCTCTAGCACCGTCAGAAAGCATGTTTGTACATGCATGTTAAAACATAAAGACACTTTTTTTTATGTCAGATATCTCGGAAAAAGCTTTTTTACATTATTTTATGGTAAGTAATACAAAATATGATAGTTCACATTAAAGACCAATTTGTTGATAAAAATCATGATTTAGGCTCGAATAAATGATGATTTGTGTGTGGCAGCATCATATTCATGATATATTAGGCAGCAGCATGTGTTTTGCAATTGATATATTAGGCAGCAGCATGTGTTTTGAATGAATGCTCTCACGCATGTACCAGCGTGCTTCTCATGTGCTGAAAACACGATTCCGCGGCTCTGAGCCCTGTCAGAACGTAATTTTTGTGCAACCTTACGTTATCACACACTTTTTTTTACATTATTTCATGGTACGTAATACAAAATATGACAGTTCACAATAAGACCAATCTGTTGATAAAATAATGATTTAGGCTCGAATAACTGATGATTTATGTTTCGCAGCATCATATTCATGATATATTAGGCAGCAGCATGTGTTTTGAGTGAATCCTTGCGTGCTTCTCATGTGCTGAAAACACGATTCCGCAGCTCTCAGCTCTCTAGCACCGTCAGAAAGCATGTTTGTACATGCATGTTAAAACATAAAAAGACACTTTTTTTTATGTCAGATATCTCGGAAAAAGCTTTTTTACATTATTTTATGGTAAGTAATACAAAATATGATAGTTCACATTAAAGACCAATTTGTTGATAAAAATCATGATTTAGGCTCGAATAAATGATGATTTGTGTGTGGCAGCATCATATTCATGATATATTAGGCAGCAGCATGTGTTTTGCAATTGATATATTAGGCAGCAGCATGTGTTTTGAATGAATGCTCTCACGCATGTACCAGCGTGCTTCTCATGTGCTGAAAACACGATTCCGCGGCTCTGAGCCCTGTCAGAACGTAATTTTTGTGCAACCTTACGTTATCACACACTTTTTTTTACATTATTTCATGGTACGTAATACAAAATATGACAGTTCACAATAAGACCAATCTGTTGATAAAATAATGATTTAGGCTCGAATAACTGATGATTTATGTTTCGCAGCATCATATTCATGATATATTAGGCAGCAGCATGTGTTTTGAGTGAATCCTTGCGTGCTTCTCATGTGCTGAAAACACGATTCCGCAGCTCTCAGCTCTCTAGCACCGTCAGAAAGCATGTTTGTACATGCATGTTAAAACATAAAAAGACACTTTTTTTATGTCAGATATCTCGGAAAAAGCTTTTTTACATTATTTTATGGTAAGTAATACAAAATATGATAGTTCACATTAAAGACCAATTTGTTGATAAAAATCATGATTTAGGCTCGAATAAATGATGATTTGTGTGTGGCAGCATCATATTCATGATATATTAGGCAGCAGCATGTGTTTTGCAATTGATATATTAGGCAGCAGCATGTGTTTTGAATGAATGCTCTCACGCATGTACCAGCGTGCTTCTCATGTGCTGAAAACACGATTCCGCGGCTCTGAGCCCTGTCAGAACGTAATTTTTGTGCAACCTTACGTTATCGCACACTTTTTTTTACATTATTTCATGGTACGTAATACAAAATATGACAGTTCACAATAAGACCAATCTGTTGATAAAATAATGATTTAGGCTCGAATAACTGATGATTTATGTTTCGCAGCATCATATTCATGATATATTAGGCAGCAGCATGTGTTTTGAGTGAATCCTTGCGTGCTTCTCATGTGCTGAAAACACGATTCCGCAGCTCTCAGCTCTCTAGCACCGTCAGAAAGCATGTTTGTACATGCATGTTAAAACATAAAAGGACACTTTTTTTATGTCAGATATCTCGGAAAAAGCTTTTTTACATTATTTTATGGTAAGTAATACAAAATATGATAGTTCACATTAAAGACCAATTTGTTGATAAAAATCATGATTTAGGCTCGAATAAATGATGATTTGTGTGTGGCAGCATCATATTCATGATATATTAGGCAGCAGCATGTGTTTTGCAATTGATATATTAGGCAGCAGCATGTGTTTTGAATGAATGCTCTCACGCATGTACCAGCGTGCTTCTCATGTGCTGAAAACACGATTCCGCGGCTCTGAGCCCTGTCAGAACGTAATTTTTGTGCAACCTTACGTTATCACACACTTTTTTTTACATTATTTCATGGTACGTAATACAAAATATGACAGTTCACAATAAGACCAATCTGTTGATAAAATAATGATTTAGGCTCGAATAACTGATGATTTATGTTTCGCAGCATCATATTCATGATATATTAGGCAGCAGCATGTGTTTTGAGTGAATCCTTGCGTGCTTCTCATGTGCTGAAAACACGATTCCGCAGCTCTCAGCTCTCTAGCACCGTCAGAAAGCATGTTTGTACATGCATGTTAAAACATAAAAAGACACTTTTTTTATGTCAGATATCTCGGAAAAAGCTTTTTTACATTATTTTATGGTAAGTAATACAAAATATGATAGTTCACATTAAAGACCAATTTGTTGATAAAAATCATGATTTAGGCTCGAATAAATGATGATTTGTGTGTGGCAGCATCATATTCATGATATATTAGGCAGCAGCATGTGTTTTGCAATTGATATATTAGGCAGCAGCATGTGTTTTGAATGAATGCTCTCACGCATGTACCAGCGTGCTTCTCATGTGCTGAAAACACGATTCCGCGGCTCTGAGCCCTGTCAGAACGTAATTTTTGTGCAACCTTACGTTATCACACACTTTTTTTTACATTATTTCATGGTACGTAATACAAAATATGACAGTTCACAATAAGACCAATCTGTTGATAAAATAATGATTTAGGCTCGAATAACTGATGATTTATGTTTCGCAGCATCATATTCATGATATATTAGGCAGCAGCATGTGTTTTGAGTGAATCCTTGCGTGCTTCTCATGTGCTGAAAACACGATTCCGCAGCTCTCAGCTCTCTAGCACCGTCAGAAAGCATGTTTGTACATGCATGTTAAAACATAAAGACACTTTTTTTATGTCAGATATCTCGGAAAAAGCTTTTTTACATTATTTTATGGTAAGTAATACAAAATATGATAGTTCACATTAAAGACCAATTTGTTGATAAAAATCATGATTTAGGCTCGAATAAATGATGATTTGTGTGTGGCAGCATCATATTCATGATATATTAGGCAGCAGCATGTGTTTTGCAATTGATATATTAGGCAGCAGCATGTGTTTTGAATGAATGCTCTCACGCATGTACCAGCGTGCTTCTCATGTGCTGAAAACACGATTCCGCGGCTCTGAGCCCTGTCAGAACGTAATTTTTGTGCAACCTTACGTTATCACACACTTTTTTTTACATTATTTCATGGTACGTAATACAAAATATGACAGTTCACAATAAGACCAATCTGTTGATAAAATAATGATTTAGGCTCGAATAACTGATGATTTATGTTTCGCAGCATCATATTCATGATATATTAGGCAGCAGCATGTGTTTTGAGTGAATCCTTGCGTGCTTCTCATGTGCTGAAAACACGATTCCGCAGCTCTCAGCTCTCTAGCACCGTCAGAAAGCATGTTTGTACATGCATGTTAAAACATAAAAAGACACTTTTTTTATGTCAGATATCTCGGAAAAAGCTTTTTTACATTATTTTATGGTAAGTAATACAAAATATGATAGTTCACATTAAAGACCAATTTGTTGATAAAAATCATGATTTAGGCTCGAATAAATGATGATTTGTGTGTGGCAGCATCATATTCATGATATATTAGGCAGCAGCATGTGTTTTGCAATTGATATATTAGGCAGCAGCATGTGTTTTGAAT
Organism: Tachysurus fulvidraco; assembly: GCF_022655615.1. Classification (NCBI taxonomy): domain Eukaryota; kingdom Metazoa; phylum Chordata; class Actinopteri; order Siluriformes; family Bagridae; genus Tachysurus; species Tachysurus fulvidraco. The sequence continues at coordinate 5,865,420 of NC_062535.1, forward strand.
GAATGCTCTCACGCATGTACCAGCGTGCTTCTCATGTGCTGAAAACACGATTCCGCGGCTCTGAGCCCTGTCAGAACGTAATTTTTGTGCAACCTTACGTTATCACACACTTTTTTTTACATTATTTCATGGTACGTAATACAAAATATGACAGTTCACAATAAGACCAATCTGTTGATAAAATAATGATTTAGGCTCGAATAACTGATGATTTATGTTTCGCAGCATCATATTCATGATATATTAGGCAGCAGCATGTGTTTTGAGTGAATCCTTGCGTGCTTCTCATGTGCTGAAAACACGATTCCGCAGCTCTCAGCTCTCTAGCACCGTCAGAAAGCATGTTTGTACATGCATGTTAAAACATAAAAAGACACTTTTTTTTATGTCAGATATCTCGGAAAAAGCTTTTTTACATTATTTTATGGTAAGTAATACAAAATATGATAGTTCACATTAAAGACCAATTTGTTGATAAAAATCATGATTTAGGCTCGAATAAATGATGATTTGTGTGTGGCAGCATCATATTCATGATATATTAGGCAGCAGCATGTGTTTTGCAATTGATATATTAGGCAGCAGCATGTGTTTTGAATGAATGCTCTCACGCATGTACCAGCGTGCTTCTCATGTGCTGAAAACACGATTCCGCGGCTCTGAGCCCTGTCAGAACGTAATTTTTGTGCAACCTTACGTTATCACACACTTTTTTTTACATTATTTCATGGTACGTAATACAAAATATGACAGTTCACAATAAGACCAATCTGTTGATAAAATAATGATTTAGGCTCGAATAACTGATGATTTATGTTTCGCAGCATCATATTCATGATATATTAGGCAGCAGCATGTGTTTTGAGTGAATCCTTGCGTGCTTCTCATGTGCTGAAAACACGATTCCGCAGCTCTCAGCCCTCTAGCACCGTCAGAAAGCATGTTTGTACATGCATGTTAAAACATAAAGACACTTTTTTTTATGTCAGATATCTCGGAAAAAGCTTTTTTACATTATTTTATGGTAAGTAATACAAAATATGATAGTTCACATTAAAGACCAATTTGTTGATAAAAATCATGATTTAGGCTCGAATAAATGATGATTTGTGTGTGGCAGCATCATATTCATGATATATTAGGCAGCAGCATGTGTTTTGCAATTGATATATTAGGCAGCAGCATGTGTTTTGAATGAATGCTCTCACGCATGTACCAGCGTGCTTCTCATGTGCTGAAAACACGATTCCGCGGCTCTGAGCCCTGTCAGAACGTAATTTTTGTGCAACCTTACGTTATCACACACTTTTTTTTACATTATTTCATGGTACGTAATACAAAATATGACAGTTCACAATAAGACCAATCTGTTGATAAAATAATGATTTAGGCTCGAATAACTGATGATTTATGTTTCGCAGCATCATATTCATGATATATTAGGCAGCAGCATGTGTTTTGAGTGAATCCTTGCGTGCTTCTCATGTGCTGAAAACACGATTCCGCAGCTCTCAGCTCTCTAGCACCGTCAGAAAGCATGTTTGTACATGCATGTTAAAACATAAAAAGACACTTTTTTTTATGTCAGATATCTCGGAAAAAGCTTTTTTACATTATTTTATGGTAAGTAATACAAAATATGATAGTTCACATTAAAGACCAATTTGTTGATAAAAATCATGATTTAGGCTCGAATAAATGATGATTTGTGTGTGGCAGCATCATATTCATGATATATTAGGCAGCAGCATGTGTTTTGCAATTGATATATTAGGCAGCAGCATGTGTTTTGAATGAATGCTCTCACGCATGTACCAGCGTGCTTCTCATGTGCTGAAAACACGATTCCGCGGCTCTGAGCCCTGTCAGAACGTAATTTTTGTGCAACCTTACGTTATCACACACTTTTTTTTACATTATTTCATGGTACGTAATACAAAATATGACAGTTCACAATAAGACCAATCTGTTGATAAAATAATGATTTAGGCTCGAATAACTGATGATTTATGTTTCGCAGCATCATATTCATGATATATTAGGCAGCAGCATGTGTTTTGAGTGAATCCTTGCGTGCTTCTCATGTGCTGAAAACACGATTCCGCAGCTCTCAGCTCTCTAGCACCGTCAGAAAGCATGTTTGTACATGCATGTTAAAACATAAAAAGACACTTTTTTTTATGTCAGATATCTCGGAAAAAGCTTTTTTACATTATTTTATGGTAAGTAATACAAAATATGATAGTTCACATTAAAGACCAATTTGTTGATAAAAATCATGATTTAGGCTCGAATAAATGATGATTTGTGTGTGGCAGCATCATATTCATGATATATTAGGCAGCAGCATGTGTTTTGCAATTGATATATTAGGCAGCAGCATGTGTTTTGAATGAATGCTCTCACGCATGTACCAGCGTGCTTCTCATGTGCTGAAAACACGATTCCGCGGCTCTGAGCCCTGTCAGAACGTAATTTTTGTGCAACCTTACGTTATCACACACTTTTTTTTACATTATTTCATGGTACGTAATACAAAATATGACAGTTCACAATAAGACCAATCTGTTGATAAAATAATGATTTAGGCTCGAATAACTGATGATTTATGTTTCGCAGCATCATATTCATGATATATTAGGCAGCAGCATGTGTTTTGAGTGAATCCTTGCGTGCTTCTCATGTGCTGAAAACACGATTCCGCAGCTCTCAGCTCTCTAGCACCGTCAGAAAGCATGTTTGTACATGCATGTTAAAACATAAAAAGACACTTTTTTTTATGTCAGATATCTCGGAAAAAGCTTTTTTACATTATTTTATGGTAAGTAATACAAAATATGATAGTTCACATTAAAGACCAATTTGTTGATAAAAATCATGATTTAGGCTCGAATAAATGATGATTTGTGTGTGGCAGCATCATATTCATGATATATTAGGCAGCAGCATGTGTTTTGCAATTGATATATTAGGCAGCAGCATGTGTTTTGAATGAATGCTCTCACGCATGTACCAGCGTGCTTCTCATGTGCTGAAAACACGATTCCGCGGCTCTGAGCCCTGTCAGAACGTAATTTTTGTGCAACCTTACGTTATCACACACTTTTTTTTACATTATTTCATGGTACGTAATACAAAATATGACAGTTCACAATAAGACCAATCTGTTGATAAAATAATGATTTAGGCTCGAATAACTGATGATTTATGTTTCGCAGCATCATATTCATGATATATTAGGCAGCAGCATGTGTTTTGAGTGAATCCTTGCGTGCTTCTCATGTGCTGAAAACACGATTCCGCAGCTCTCAGCTCTCTAGCACCGTCAGAAAGCATGTTTGTACATGCATGTTAAAACATAAAAAGACACTTTTTTTATGTCAGATATCTCGGAAAAAGCTTTTTTACATTATTTTATGGTAAGTAATACAAAATATGATAGTTCACATTAAAGACCAATTTGTTGATAAAAATCATGATTTAGGCTCGAATAAATGATGATTTGTGTGTGGCAGCATCATATTCATGATATATTAGGCAGCAGCATGTGTTTTGCAATTGATATATTAGGCAGCAGCATGTGTTTTGAATGAATGCTCTCACGCATGTACCAGCGTGCTTCTCATGTGCTGAAAACACGATTCCGCGGCTCTGAGCCCTGTCAGAACGTAATTTTTGTGCAACCTTACGTTATCACACACTTTTTTTTACATTATTTCATGGTACGTAATACAAAATATGACAGTTCACAATAAGACCAATCTGTTGATAAAATAATGATTTAGGCTCGAATAACTGATGATTTATGTTTCGCAGCATCATATTCATGATATATTAGGCAGCAGCATGTGTTTTGAGTGAATCCTTGCGTGCTTCTCATGTGCTGAAAACACGATTCCGCAGCTCTCAGCTCTCTAGCACCGTCAGAAAGCATGTTTGTACATGCATGTTAAAACATAAAAAGACACTTTTTTTATGTCAGATATCTCGGAAAAAGCTTTTTTACATTATTTTATGGTAAGTAATACAAAATATGATAGTTCACATTAAAGACCAATTTGTTGATAAAAATCATGATTTAGGCTCGAATAAATGATGATTTGTGTGTGGCAGCATCATATTCATGATATATTAGGCAGCAGCATGTGTTTTGCAATTGATATATTAGGCAGCAGCATGTGTTTTGAATGAATGCTCTCACGCATGTACCAGCGTGCTTCTCATGTGCTGAAAACACGATTCCGCGGCTCTGAGCCCTGTCAGAACGTAATTTTTGTGCAACCTTACGTTATCACACACTTTTTTTTACATTATTTCATGGTACGTAATACAAAATATGACAGTTCACAATAAGACCAATCTGTTGATAAAATAATGATTTAGGCTCGAATAACTGATGATTTATGTTTCGCAGCATCATATTCATGATATATTAGGCAGCAGCATGTGTTTTGAGTGAATCCTTGCGTGCTTCTCATGTGCTGAAAACACGATTCCGCAGCTCTCAGCTCTCTAGCACCGTCAGAAAGCATGTTTGTACATGCATGTTAAAACATAAAAGGACACTTTTTTTATGTCAGATATCTCGGAAAAAGCTTTTTTACATTATTTTATGGTAAGTAATACAAAATATGATAGTTCACATTAAAGACCAATTTGTTGATAAAAATCATGATTTAGGCTCGAATAAATGATGATTTGTGTGTGGCAGCATCATATTCATGATATATTAGGCAGCAGCATGTGTTTTGCAATTGATATATTAGGCAGCAGCATGTGTTTTGAATGAATGCTCTCACGCATGTACCAGCGTGCTTCTCATGTGCTGAAAACACGATTCCGCGGCTCTGAGCCCTGTCAGAACGTAATTTTTGTGCAACCTTACGTTATCACACACTTTTTTTTACATTATTTCATGGTACGTAATACAAAATATGACAGTTCACAATAAGACCAATCTGTTGATAAAATAATGATTTAGGCTCGAATAACTGATGATTTATGTTTCGCAGCATCATATTCATGATATATTAGGCAGCAGCATGTGTTTTGAGTGAATCCTTGCGTGCTTCTCATGTGCTGAAAACACGATTCCGCAGCTCTCAGCTCTCTAGCACCGTCAGAAAGCATGTTTGTACATGCATGTTAAAACATAAAAGGACACTTTTTTTTATGTCAGATATCTCGGAAAAAGCTTTTTTACATTATTTTATGGTAAGTAATACAAAATATGATAGTTCACATTAAAGACCAATTTGTTGATAAAAATCATGATTTAGGCTCGAATAAATGATGATTTGTGTGTGGCAGCATCATATTCATGATATATTAGGCAGCAGCATGTGTTTTGCAATTGATATATTAGGCAGCAGCATGTGTTTTGAATGAATGCTCTCACGCATGTACCAGCGTGCTTCTCATGTGCTGAAAACACGATTCCGCGGCTCTGAGCCCTGTCAGAACGTAATTTTTGTGCAACCTTACGTTATCACACACTTTTTTTTACATTATTTCATGGTACGTAATACAAAATATGACAGTTCACAATAAGACCAATCTGTTGATAAAATAATGATTTAGGCTCGAATAACTGATGATTTATGTTTCGCAGCATCATATTCATGATATATTAGGCAGCAGCATGTGTTTTGAGTGAATCCTTGCGTGCTTCTCATGTGCTGAAAACACGATTCCGCAGCTCTCAGCTCTCTAGCACCGTCAGAAAGCATGTTTGTACATGCATGTTAAAACATAAAAGGACACTTTTTTTTATGTCAGATATCTCGGAAAAAGCTTTTTTACATTATTTTATGGTAAGTAATACAAAATATGATAGTTCACATTAAAGACCAATTTGTTGATAAAAATCATGATTTAGGCTCGAATAAATGATGATTTGTGTGTGGCAGCATCATATTCATGATATATTAGGCAGCAGCATGTGTTTTGCAATTGATATATTAGGCAGCAGCATGTGTTTTGAATGAATGCTCTCACGCATGTACCAGCGTGCTTCTCATGTGCTGAAAACACGATTCCGCGGCTCTGAGCCCTGTCAGAACGTAATTTTTGTGCAACCTTACGTTATCACACACTTTTTTTTACATTATTTCATGGTACGTAATACAAAATATGACAGTTCACAATAAGACCAATCTGTTGATAAAATAATGATTTAGGCTCGAATAACTGATGATTTATGTTTCGCAGCATCATATTCATGATATATTAGGCAGCAGCATGTGTTTTGAGTGAATCCTTGCGTGCTTCTCATGTGCTGAAAACACGATTCCGCAGCTCTCAGCTCTCTAGCACCGTCAGAAAGCATGTTTGTACATGCATGTTAAAACATAAAAAGACACTTTTTTTTATGTCAGATATCTCGGAAAAAGCTTTTTTACATTATTTTATGGTAAGTAATACAAAATATGATAGTTCACATTAAAGACCAATTTGTTGATAAAAATCATGATTTAGGCTCGAATAAATGATGATTTGTGTGTGGCAGCATCATATTCATGATATATTAGGCAGCAGCATGTGTTTTGCAATTGATATATTAGGCAGCAGCATGTGTTTTGAATGAATGCTCTCACGCATGTACCAGCGTGCTTCTCATGTGCTGAAAACACGATTCCGCGGCTCTGAGCCCTGTCAGAACGTAATTTTTGTGCAACCTTACGTTATCACACACTTTTTTTTACATTATTTCATGGTACGTAATACAAAATATGACAGTTCACAATAAGACCAATCTGTTGATAAAATAATGATTTAGGCTCGAATAACTGATGATTTATGTTTCGCAGCATCATATTCATGATATATTAGGCAGCAGCATGTGTTTTGAGTGAATCCTTGCGTGCTTCTCATGTGCTGAAAACACGATTCCGCAGCTCTCAGCTCTCTAGCACCGTCAGAAAGCATGTTTGTACATGCATGTTAAAACATAAAAAGACACTTTTTTTATGTCAGATATCTCGGAAAAAGCTTTTTTACATTATTTTATGGTAAGTAATACAAAATATGATAGTTCACATTAAAGACCAATTTGTTGATAAAAATCATGATTTAGGCTCGAATAAATGATGATTTGTGTGTGGCAGCATCATATTCATGATATATTAGGCAGCAGCATGTGTTTTGCAATTGATATATTAGGCAGCAGCATGTGTTTTGAATGAATGCTCTCACGCATGTACCAGCGTGCTTCTCATGTGCTGAAAACACGATTCCGCGGCTCTGAGCCCTGTCAGAACGTAATTTTTGTGCAACCTTACGTTATCACACACTTTTTTTTACATTATTTCATGGTACGTAATACAAAATATGACAGTTCACAATAAGACCAATCTGTTGATAAAATAATGATTTAGGCTCGAATAACTGATGATTTATGTTTCGCAGCATCATATTCATGATATATTAGGCAGCAGCATGTGTTTTGAGTGAATCCTTGCGTGCTTCTCATGTGCTGAAAACACGATTCCGCAGCTCTCAGCTCTCTAGCACCGTCAGAAAGCATGTTTGTACATGCATGTTAAAACATAAAAAGACACTTTTTTTTATGTCAGATATCTCGGAAAAAGCTTTTTTACATTATTTTATGGTAAGTAATACAAAATATGATAGTTCACATTAAAGACCAATTTGTTGATAAAAATCATGATTTAGGCTCGAATAAATGATGATTTGTGTGTGGCAGCATCATATTCATGATATATTAGGCAGCAGCATGTGTTTTGCAATTGATATATTAGGCAGCAGCATGTGTTTTGAATGAATGCTCTCACGCATGTACCAGCGTGCTTCTCATGTGCTGAAAACACGATTCCGCGGCTCTGAGCCCTGTCAGAACGTAATTTTTGTGCAACCTTACGTTATCACACACTTTTTTTTACATTATTTCATGGTACGTAATACAAAATATGACAGTTCACAATAAGACCAATCTGTTGATAAAATAATGATTTAGGCTCGAATAACTGATGATTTATGTTTCGCAGCATCATATTCATGATATATTAGGCAGCAGCATGTGTTTTGAGTGAATCCTTGCGTGCTTCTCATGTGCTGAAAACACGATTCCGCAGCTCTCAGCTCTCTAGCACCGTCAGAAAGCATGTTTGTACATGCATGTTAAAACATAAAAGGACACTTTTTTTTATGTCAGATATCTCGGAAAAAGCTTTTTTACATTATTTTATGGTAAGTAATACAAAATATGATAGTTCACATTAAAGACCAATTTGTTGATAAAAATCATGATTTAGGCTCGAATAAATGATGATTTGTGTGTGGCAGCATCATATTCATGATATATTAGGCAGCAGCATGTGTTTTGCAATTGATATATTAGGCAGCAGCATGTGTTTTGAATGAATGCTCTCACGCATGTACCAGCGTGCTTCTCATGTGCTGAAAACACGATTCCGCGGCTCTGAGCCCTGTCAGAACGTAATTTTTGTGCAACCTTACGTTATCACACACTTTTTTTTACATTATTTCATGGTACGTAATACAAAATATGACAGTTCACAATAAGACCAATCTGTTGATAAAATAATGATTTAGGCTCGAATAACTGATGATTTATGTTTCGCAGCATCATATTCATGATATATTAGGCAGCAGCATGTGTTTTGAGTGAATCCTTGCGTGCTTCTCATGTGCTGAAAACACGATTCCGCAGCTCTCAGCTCTCTAGCACCGTCAGAAAGCATGTTTGTACATGCATGTTAAAACATAAAAGGACACTTTTTTTATGTCAGATATCTCGGAAAAAGCTTTTTTACATTATTTTATGGTAAGTAATACAAAATATGATAGTTCACATTAAAGACCAATTTGTTGATAAAAATCATGATTTAGGCTCGAATAAATGATGATTTGTGTGTGGCAGCATCATATTCATGATATATTAGGCAGCAGCATGTGTTTTGCAATTGATATATTAGGCAGCAGCATGTGTTTTGAATGAATGCTCTCACGCATGTACCAGCGTGCTTCTCATGTGCTGAAAACACGATTCCGCGGCTCTGAGCCCTGTCAGAACGTAATTTTTGTGCAACCTTACATTAGCACACCCTTTTTTTTTACATTATTTCATGGTAAGTAATACAAAATATGATAGTTCACAATAAGACCAATCTGTTGATAAAATAATGATTTAGGCTCGAATAACTGATGATTTATGTTTCGCAGCATCATATTCATGATATATTAGGCAGCAGCATGTGTTTTGAGTGAATCCTTGCGTGCTTCTCATGTGCTGAAAACACGATTCCGCAGCTCTCAGCCCTGTCAGAACGTGATTTTTGTGCAACCTTACATTTTAGCTCACACTTTTTTTACATTATTTCATGGTAAGTAATACAAAATATGATAATTCACATTAAAGACCAATATGTTGATAAGACATTCCAGAGGGAACAAAATGGTATACAGAAATTGATCTGTGTTAAGCATTTTTTTTAGTGTTCCAGTGCACTCTCAGTACTTGTTTGCATTCACATATTATGAGCAACAAGGATATTGTGAAAATCTAGCGATATTCAACCAAGTACTGACCAGAGATCTGGTGAATTTACAAATGGAGAACCTGACTTACTGATTTGTAGCCAATCGAAAGACCAATGTGTACTATTCTGCTGAAGAAAGGTGGAATATTTAGGACGAGCTCTAATAATTGGTGGATCTAGACAGTGGCAAAATTCTTGTGTAGAGAAGTAATCCCGAGGTTTGGTATCCCAGATCAGTTGAGTTCAGATAATGGACCTCATTTTGTAAATACAGTAATCGAATCACTTGCACAAGCGTTGTGCATCCAACATAAGATGGGATGTGTCTATCACCCAAGCTCACTAGAAAGAGCCAACGGCGTTTTGAAAGAGAAAATTGCAAAAATATGCGCTAGCACAAGCCTGAATTGGGTACAGGCGTTGCCATTGGCTCTGATGAAAATGCATTCGCAGGCAACCGTAAAACATACTTGACAACTCATGAAATGGTGACAGGCAAGCCGATGCCTGTAGCATTTACGCAAGGACCCTATAAGAGCCCATCGCTGGAACAATTGGAAGGCGAAATATCAAGTTATGTAACACGTTTAACCCGTGTCCACAGACTCTTATATCCACAGATGTTTCTACAGTATGAGAGCCACATAACCAGGTAGAAGAAGGAGACTACGTGTACATGAGAACATTCAAAAGAAAACATCGGAGAGAAACAACTTTTAAAGTGGTGTTAGCTACCCCCACTGCAGTCAAGGTCGAAGGTAAGGAATACTGGTATCACCTTAATCACTGTTGTCGTGCGACAGCTGCAGCAGACACTGGGGAAGAACCTTCAACTTCAAAGACAGGGGCGCAGCCCCAAACACAGCCACTCACCGTAGAACAAAGAACCGGGGAACAGCCCTCCACGTCTGAGGCAGGACAACAGCTGGCAGGTCAGTCACCCACCGAAAAAAGAAAAGAAAAAGACTGAGAGACATTGTTGAAATCAAAGCAACACAGGATTCCGTATCCTGACGACAAGGATGATAGTGATCCCTATGGTCCTGATTTAGTGACAGGCCCTGCCACTGGAACACGAGCCAGAGCTAGAGCGCGCACACAGCAAATCCACCTGCCAAGGAATGTCGAGACATCAATCCTAGCCCCTGTAGATGACATTGTTGAGGGTAACCCAAGAGTTTACACAAGCTCAACGAGGGATTAGATATTTTACCGACCTCACTAGCCACGCTAAACAATACACCTTTAGGATCAGCAGCGGGTTCAAGCACGGATCAACAAGGCCCTCCCCCTGGTCAGTTCAAAGCTGTAGACTTTGAGGTACTTAACTCCTTATTCGAGAACTAAAGTTGTAACAGAACGTTTGTGAATCATGGTGCAACTAGCCGCACCCCAAAGAGCACAGACGAGAAACCACTAGATAAACTCGATGGAACTCATGAACAATATAAGGACAGATTAACTGTACAAATCTTTTATATGGCATGTGTGATAGGCATACTTCTGAATCTGGTAATCACAGTAGGAATTCTTACAGTTAAAATTCATGCCTATACCCTACAATCAAATGACAATCATAATGATTCGCTGCCCTATAACATTTCCGAATCAGGCTCACGGCTCAGACGTAGTACAGGCACAGGTTCCGCCACTATAGGAGGACGCACAGTTTTTCAGGGGAAAAGCTCCTATCCCATAATAGCAGGAGTTGACAGGACATCAGCCGAGACAGCTATTGAAAGTCACAAAGTGTGCTCTAGGATTATTCGCCCATGCTAGCAAGCAAAGGAAAATATGGAATGACACATTGTACTTTATGATGTATTCCTTTGACTACACTGCTCCCTTTCCGGCAGTAGTATCAGACCCGATACAGTGGTTGAAATACCAGTCATTGTCTCACTACACCCTGACCCTAGAGATTCAACTTAAGTGACCAGGGGAAGCGACCCAAGATCCAACAACCAGCATTGTTGTCAACGGGGCACTCCAGGATTACGTTAAAGTGACCAGTATTAACCAAAACAATACCATAGCTGACGGCACCGAGGAAAACCTCTATCGACAGTGGCTGACAGAAACCGCTCACCAGGTTGCTGCAAACAGTACCTGTGCAATATGCCATGACCGGTCTAATCAAACGCCCTATGTAATGCCTACTAGAGGTGTGGACGAGTGTGATAAATCTCCATATAATGATACATATTTATGTCCTGCACTTTGCCTGCTGGTGTCCCCATGTCACTTATCCTTGCACACGCAGATCTAGTCCTCCCTGAAGAACTGTGGGTTTAGAATGATTATTCTCTGGACAGGGGATTGTTTTTGCAGGTACACACATGAGGTACGTCATTCTTTTTGTGTGGCCTCGACGTATGGACGTATGACGTGCACATGCGTATATTATTACCCGCCATATACGGCAGGCCGCCGTACACCAGTACTGTACGTTATTCTTTTGTGGATATAAACTCTGGACATCTCACACCAAAGATGTGCGACAAGGTCTACAGGATATGCAAGGGCAACCCACTTTCATGGACTCATGGGCACGGGGTGATTCGGAGGTGGTTGTTCCCATAACTCGAGCTTTCCACACTTATCGCCACAAAGACATTTGGGGATCCCTACATGCGGGCCGTCACATTTGGGCCCCCTTGCCACAGTGGATTCAAACCATGCATCACAATCATTACTGGTGGTGGTCGTAGGGACAACTAGTTCTCTCATGCCATGAAATTGTTCTTTGTTTGTTTTGTCATATGTTTATGCTGTATGTTTTGGCGAGCCTGGTGACAAAAAGAAAAATTTTTCACTGTCGTGCTATATATGCGGGCAGAGTGAGAATTTTCCCTCAAATCTGGCATCTACAGGGTTCTTCGCTCACTCCCGGCTCACCTTCTGAGAAAGAGCACGTGTGAATTGTGGTCATTGAGTAATGTTTTGTTTTATGTTATATGTATTATGGGTTTTTTGTTTTCGTTGTGGGGGAATGTTGTAAGTTGTTGTAAGTTGGGGTAGAGGTCGTCGTGATTAGATAGATATATGGGTTAGTGGAAATGACAAGGTAGTCCAGAACACTGCAACATAAGTTTGGTGAGACTTTACAGTCTCACAGGGGGGGAATGTTGTAAAAAATCTTAGTAGAAATAACTAAAGTATTATTCCTTACAATACTATAACCAAAGTAAAGTATTAGGCCTTGCAAAATATTACAATTGCTGTCATAAGACATATGTAGGCGATGTTGTAGGCCAAAGATGTTTATTGTAACCAGATTCGGGGCTGTCAGGCCTAGTCAGTCTGAGCACATTTGTAATAACAAATACAAACTTGTTATGTAGAATGGAAAAGACCTTGGTTCCCAGACCTAGGCCCTGAGAACTAAGGGGAGGAAAATCCATAAATGGGCATATGGGTAAAAGGTGATGGGAAATAAGGGGAAATTAGGTCAGTGTATTTAGAAAACATAGGAGGTGATTCCGGTAAATAAGGTGATATGGCACCGTGGGACTCCAAGAAATACTGGGAACCAAAGAGGAGGCTAGGAGCGCCAGGGTATATATATATATTGAGAAGATATCTGGGGCTCGGGGGGCGAAGGTGTGTGCGCGCATGGGTGCGTGTGGGCGCATGTGCGGGCAGGTGTGTGTGTCCGTGGCCAGATGTGTGTGTCAAATTCTTCTGGCCAGATGAAGGAGGCAGCCCCACGTGCGCATGTGTCTGTGTTTGTGTGTGTGCGCGCGCGGTGTGTGTGTGCGCGCGCGCGTTGTGTGTGTGCACGTGTGTGAGTGTGTGGTGTCTGTGGGTTTTTTTTTTATTTTTGCAAGAACGTCGGGAGAGTTCTTGTTTTTCTTGATTGATTTTTGCATGACATGCTCTTTTTGGGGGTTTTCATTTGTTACTTTCAATTTGGCAATTTCTCTTAAAAGATTGTTGGCTGATTGACCACAATAAAGAAGTTTGCTCATTCTCATCCAGGTCTGAGGAGTTTTCTCAGTATTTTTGTAGTAATTATAGAGTTAACAGTTAAGTCTAACTAAAACAGTCTTTAGTAACCAAAAAGTCTAAGTGTGGAGATCACCCTGTGATGTGTCGACTTGGAGACCGTCTCTGAGTTACGACATTGTCTGTTTGCATAATAAAAGAAAAGAGAGGGAAATGTCCTTTTGGCTAATGTACAAGTTAGCATTTATCTTTACATGCATTCATCTCTTTTAGTCAGCTTGCTTTTAACATACTTAGTTTGGGTTTAAAGATTAATTATTTTTTAATCCAATTTTAGCAAGATCACAGAATTTCCCTAAAGCAGAAAATACACAATGAATTTCATGTACTTACCACAGACACCACCACACTCTGGAAAATCATGTTTATTGATAAACTGTGTAACACGAACATGTAAATAAAAAAGAAACAAGAACAGCAAAAATATTGGTTTACTTTGCAATCCCAGTACCATCAATTTACTTTTCCATTTAAGAATAATGTTTCTTACCCACTTTCAATCGTTTTCAATACTCCTATTTAATCAGAAATCTGTCAATCCACAGTACATTCAAGAGATTAGACATGATATAATCTAAGATACTAGTCTGACATACTCAAAGGCCTTCCACTACCAGGTGTTTGATATATTTATTTTTATTAGGTTCAGTTATGTCTAAATATAACAGATTGCTGTTACAGTTTATTGATAAACTATATAACACTAACATGTAAATAAAAGGTTCAGTTATGTCTAAATATAACATTTTAAGTACAGACCTATATTACATGTTGTAAATGGCAATTAAACATTTAAAATTTGTGCATTGAAACAAATGCTTCTCTGCTCAACATAAGGCTCTTGACTTTTACTGCCTATGGCTTTATTATATAACATACATAACAGCCAGTTCATGACATGTTAGCACTTTTGGGCATTTATTTTCAATAGCAATCTGCGACATTGTCTTCACTCTCTCTGGTCATAAACAAAATGTCTTCCATTAGAGACTGGGGTGAATTTATTACATGATCACTACTAAGTGATAAAGTATGTTGCATGATCTCAAGGTCTAATAATTCTAATATCTGACACAGATCCAGGTCTGCTGAAGCTTGATCAAGAGATTCTGCATTGTCTATTTTCCTACATGATGATTTGGCTCCATTTCTCACACAATGAAGCTCAATTACTTCTTGGTTTTTCTGGTATTTCTTAAGCATTTCCTCATTCCAACTGTACTTACATATGTCAAGAGTAAGAACTTTGTGGTCAGCAGTAGTAATCTCTCTCAAAAATGTTCTTAACTTAAGCAGGAGTGAACAAGCTTTCTGAGAAACAGGTCTGTCACAGTCAAATATGCACTTAAAGAGAAAGTCAAATAGCCCTAAATCCTTCAGTTTAGACAATGCGTGCATTATGCATGTATTTTCAGAGCTTTTACAAATCTTCTGAAAGTGACAGGGACAATGATTTAGCGATTTGTCCATCAATGAATCTGCTAACTCCACAGTGAGAACTTTAACCTCCCAGTCAATGTCATTTCCAGCAATTAACAACACTGTGCTAATCGACTGCTCCAAGGCAGTACAGCAATATGGGCTTTTTAGCCAGGCAATGAATACCTTCACTGCAGCACGATGTGGGAAGCTCTGTGTATCTTGAGAAAGAATTCTCAATAGATGTGTCACAGCTTTTTCCTTTATTTAAAAACACAACAACAAAAAAACTGTGAAAAGTTGACAATGATGAATAAATATCTATAAAATATATACTGTATTTTCATTGTTTAGAAATTTTACAAAATGCAAAGTGAGTGAACACGAGAAAATCTGAATCAAACCATTAATTGGCGTGACTACCCTTTGGTTCAAACCACCACCACATGCATACTTTGTACGCTTGCACAAAGTCAGGGATGTTATAGGAGTCAGGTGTATGACTTACCAGTTATACACACGTGGACAAAATCGTTTGTACATTAAAAAGGTAGAAAAAAAACCCAATGGTGACAAAACTAGCAACTTACAAAGTAATAATAAATAAAAATATACTAAAAATAGAGTAATACAAATTAGAAATTGCTTTTGAATTGTGGTTCAATAATGAAAAAAATAAAACAAGATTTATAAAAACAAGCTAAAGAAACTGACCTGGACAAAAATGAAGGTACCCTTAACTTGTTGCACAACTTTTTGAGGTAATCACTGCGAGCATTTCTGTAACTCTCAAAGAGACTCTGCACCTGTCCACATGTATTTTTGCCCACTCCTCATGAGCAAACTCCTCTAGCTGTCTCAGGTTTGAAGGGTGCATTGACTAGACAGCATGTTTCTGAAATTTCCACAAATGTTCAATAGGATTTAGATCAAGGCGCATAGAAGGCCAGTTCAGAATAGTCCAATGATTTGTTCTTAGCCATTCTTGGGTGTTTTGGGTAATTTTCCTGTTGGAGGACCCATGACCTGCAACATAGACCAAGCTTTCTGACACTGGACAGCACATTTCACTCCAGAATGCCTTGATAGTCTTGAGATTTCATTGTACCCTGTATAGATTCAAGACTCCCTGTGCTTCATTTTTGTGTTTGTGAACATAGAGCAGATGTGACCTGCCATAAAGCTCCAGTTTTGTTTCATCTGCCCAAAGGACATTCTCCCAGAAACTTTGTGATCTGTCAGTATGCATTTTGGCAAATTCTAGGTTTTTTTTTTAAAATTTGCTTTCACTACTGGAGTCCTCCTCAGTCATCTTTCATTAAGTCCACTTTGGCTCAAACAGTGATGGATGGTGTGATCTCACACTGATGTTCCTTGACTTTGCAGTTCATCTCTAATCTCTTTGGAAGTTTTGGGCTTTTTGGTTACCATGCGTATTATCTGTTTCATTCTAATTCTTCAATTTTCCTCTCGCAGCCACACCCAGAGAGTTTCGCTACAGTCCTGTGAACCTTAAACTTCTGAATAATGTGTGCAACTGTAGTCACTGTAGTTTTTTTTTATGTAGGAACATAAAAGCTACTTGGAGATGCTCTTATAGCCTTTACCTTTAACATGCTTGTCTATTTTCCTTCTAATCTCCTGACAACATTCTCCTTAGCTTTCTGTGGCCCAGTGTGGTGCACACCATGATACCAAACAGCACAGTCACTACTTTTCACCCTTTAATTAGGCAGACTGACGGATTACAAGTTTGAAGTCACCTGTGATTCTAATTACAGGACACCCTTTAATTTTGTTAAACAAACTAATGACCTGGACAAAAATTACGGTACTTTTAAAAGATGTTATTTAACTCATTCTGTTGAACCACAATTTCTGATTTTCATTAGTCAATTATCACTAAATTTTCAAGTTATTTCAGTGACCATTATAATTATTTCTTTATTTAATGTACCAACAATTTTGTCCATGAGTGCTAATGATCATCAATTTCATATGTAGGTTGAAACAACTGAAACAGCTGTGCAGGATGCTTAAAACTGAGGAACAGCCAAAACTATGCGCATGGAACAGCCAACTGAGGTTGTGGAAGAGTGTTTCATGTCACAGGTCATAAAGCAGAGCAAGACTGCGATGATGAAGTATGACTCAACTACCTTGAGTCATGTTTCAGTGCTGTCTCTCACAGGCAAATATTTCAAAGCAGACTGGAGTTTCCAGATTTGTCTCTTTTTTATTGAAGAGAAAGAAACAGGCAATGATGAGGACTGCAGACGTAAGTGATTGGAAAAGAAACTTATTGCAGAAAATAAAAGACATCATGCTTAATTAACTTTGACATCAGTAGGTTTCCAGCAGTGCCATCAGAAACCATTGGGACCCAGGTACACCCATCTACTGTCCAGAGAATTCTGGCCAAATAGTAATATTTCTGTAAGAAATCTGAAAAATGAAATATTTGCCTGTAGGAGGAGGCAGGTTTTTTGGCGAAGGGCTGAAGGAGCTGTATAATAATGAGTGTCTGCAGGCAACAATGAAGCATGTTGGAGTTTCCTTGCAAGTTCAGCGCTACGTTTCTGCAAAGATTCGAGATTTGGTCTGAATTAATGCTGAGAAATACAGGCAGATACTTATTAATCATGCAGTACCATCAGAAAGGCATTTGATTGGCCCCAAATTAACTCTGCTGCAGGACCATGACCCAAAACATACAGCCAATGTCATTAAGAATCTTCAGCATAGAGAACAGCGAGATGTGAGGGTTTGGCCACCACAGAGACCCCAAAGGGTGGTCAAAACAAATATCGATTTTATTTTGATTTCTTTTGTGTTCATTTACTTTCCATTTTTAAAATTGATAAAAATAATCTATTAACATTAGTATTTTTGAAAGCATTCTTACTTTACAGCATGTTTTTGCAACTATGTATGTATGTATGTATGTATGTATGTATGCATGTATAGTGTTTCACCTGCACATTGCTACAGACATCAGATGTTGTTACTGCCTCCCCAAGAGCTGCGACTGCACTTGCTTGGACATAGCCTTCTAAATCTGACAGTGAGGTGAAGAGTACTGAGATCATGTCACTACTATGAAGATTTTCAGTGTACTTCCTATTACCTGAACAAAACAAGAATAAATCATTCTTCCAAATATTGCAATGTTTCAATATTAAGATGGACAGGAAGTGGTTATCATTACTTTACCTTTGAGGTTGGCTGTAAGTTGTGTAATGAACTCAAGAGTTGAATCTCTCACTTCCCATCGTCTATCACATACATGTTTCTTTGTTAATTGAAAGAGCTCTGGGCACACACAAACAAAGCTCTGTATATTCAATCTTATCACAACACCAAATATATATATATATATATATATATATATTATATATATATATATATACACACACACACACACATATACATACACACACACACAAGTCACAAAAGGTATTGGTCTAAATTTTAGTATTGGTATTTCACAGGTAAATAAACCTCCCTTTTTAAAATTAAATCTGTGTCAGTCAATTGATTGCTGCTGTGTTTCACTTGACTTTTAAAGCTGCGGTGCAAAAGAAATGAGATCGTGTTATTTTCTGGCAGATATTACCAAGATTGCTTGCTTTATTGAAAAAAATCAAAGGGCATCTTAGATGAAACAGTCTATTTGGATTAGAGGAAAGTATTAGGTTTGGAGATGATTAGAGTGACAACATGATGCTGTATTTTAGCCTTATATTGTCTATTCTCTGGCTGGAAAAAAAATATGCAAAACGATTTGTACTAAAAGATTTGGTAGGATTTGTGATTTATAATTAGAAATGCTATTTGTTAGTTTGGATACAGTATTGAATAAAATCTTGGTATTGTTTTTATTGCTTTTAATTAACTATGATATATAATATGTTTTAGCTGGAAAGAAATGCTTGACAGTGAAGGGTTATTTCAGACCTATACAGTGTAGGGCAAAAGTTTACAAACACCTATGCTAAAGATAATCAAACTCAATTATATTTGTTACTATATATTTCCAATATTTAGTCAATTAGACTCATCTCCTTTACTTTTAAAAGAGTTCATTTCAAAAGAAAAGCTAAGGTATTAGCGTACAGCATACAGCATGTAACATACAGGCTGTCCTAAAGTCTCCCTATAGCAAAAATTATATACATTGTTGTATTTTATTTTCCTATACAGTTATAGAATATGGAGATGTGGGACACCCTATATTTTTATTTGCTATAGGTATTGATATTTACATTTACAATAATTAAATTGCTTTTAAATTGCTTGAACTTCAAATATATGACTTCCTCATGATTCTATCTATTCTCTGAAGTCCAGGGCTGGTGTGGTTACACATGGTCTGTGGTTGTGAAGCCAGTTGAATGTACTGCCAAATACTCTGAAAATTCAATACACGGGCAACAGCTCTGGTGGACATCTCTGCAGTCAGCAATTGCAACATCTGTGGCATTGTGCTGTGTGATAAACTGCACATTTTAGAGTGGCCAGCCTAAGCCGAATCACACTGTCTAATCAGCATCTTGATGTGCTACACCTGTGAGGTGGATGGATTATCTCTACCAAGGAGAAGTGCTCACTAACACAGATTTAGACAGATTTGTGAACAATATTTAAGAGAAATAGGCTTTTCGTGAGTTCAGCTCATTAAAAATTGGGCAAAAACAAAAGTGTTGCCAATTTGTTGAAGCCCTGTATTTCCAGTTTTTTGCCTCTACTGTAGTGGTAGTCATTTTAGCGGTGTCCAGCTTGTGATGGACTTTTGATTACTGACTCTTCAGGTCTTGTCTGCTTATCCGTTTTCATACATACATATACATATACATATATATATATATACACACACACACACACACACACACACACACACACACACACAAACACATATATACATATACATATATACACACACATATACATATATATATATATATATATATATATATACACACACATACACATACATATACACACACACACAAACAAACCAAAACCTTCACATATTTTTGCAAGTCACAGATATGTAACAAAGGATAATTTTTCTCAATATTTAAATGAACTATAATATGTTTGGCCCATTTGTTTGATTGGGTTCACAAGTGTGAAATCTTTCGTAACTGCATGTAAAATAATTACTACGATTTCTGAACAACCAACATTTTCACAAGCGTTGCATAACGAAGCCCTGGGGTACTCACCATTTATAACCATCTTCCATAAATCTGATGATGGTGAACAGAGATTGAGCCATTTAAGGGTTGCCTGATAAGTTTTCTTCAAAACCTAGAATGTTCTCTCATATTAAGTTTGAAGAATCCAAGTGCAAGTCAAAGAAGCAGAAGAAATAAAATAGATACTGAACGCATAAAAAAAATAGAAAAAAATTACTCAATTTGATTGATTGTATACTTACTGTGGCATGCAAGTCAGGAGACTGCAGATACTGCAGAAGAATCATAAGAGCATCCTCAATTGGGTCTTTACATTCTGTACCTTCCAAAGCATCTGCAATACATTAATTTAGAGTCTCTGGTTCAATGTGTCTTAAGAATCAGAATTCAAAAGAAAAGACACTTCCCTGCAACATTCAAAAAAATCCATAGCATTTATAGTCAAAGTGCCAAAAGTCTACTTGAAAAACTGAAGAAATTACCTATGCATTAACTTTAAAGATGAAATGATGGTTTGTTTGTTGTGAAAGGCCTAATTTATTCCTTTATCTATCAGAAAAATCATGCATTCAATACTGATTAATGTGTATGGAAAATAGCTTACTGTAATATGAGATTTTTGGCCATATTGCTTAGAACTACTTAATGGAACTTTGTTCTGTATTATATGCATGATGCTTTTTAGCACTCCATATATGATGCCTTTGGTGAAAAAACATTTAAAAAAAAAAAAAAAAAATCAACATAGACATGACCTTTAGGATGTCTCCTAAATAATATGTAGTAATTTCCCATGCATTAAACAATATGATTATACAAATAGACTTCACAACATGATGGGCCAAGCCCAATATGGGACATACAATAGAGTATGCTTTGCAAAACAATTAAACATATTACTAGCATAGTGTAGGATGACAAAATGTGTTTGCTAACTCTGTCAAACATTACTGTTCCTAGTAAGTTTTAAAAAAAGACAATCTTCAGCATGACATTTGAATCTCCACAGCTGACTGATGTAAAAAAGATGATCCTTGCTCCTGGAGGGTTTCAAAATCTGTTCCCTATCACAGAAATAGTGAAAACGAGCTACGTGTGTGCTTTATGCAGTGTGGCAAAGTCCGCAGTTATTTTCTCTTGAAGTGTTCAAATATCTGCTTTGGCCTCTTGCCAAAGATACAAAATATCTCTCTTCATCTCTCGTCAAGTTCTCAATTTGTAACTTTATTGGAATGGCTTTGCTATGTACCCAAAGCTCAACCCTGAGTAATTTTAGGCCTCAGGTGCTCACTCCGCAATTTTCCCCTGAAGTATATCACAAAATTCTCTGCGTAGGTTTTTCAGGCTGGCTTTGTTCCATCTCCATGTGCACTTTTTTGTGATAGGTTGGCTAATAGCAGAGCTCCCTCTATGCTACTTACTCCATTAGGGTGGAGGCAGATGTCACCAAAAACTTAAATTTCATTTGAATGGCTTTCTAGCATCTTAACCACTGAGGAAAAGTGTTGCAATCTTTTGTATTTAAGTTGATGAAGGTAAAATAACTAAGGGTTTTCTTTAAATGTCTGTGGAGTACCTTAGCCCATCATTAACTCAACCATTTGACTTCTGCCAGAAGAAACATTGGTGTTGTCTGGAGTTTGCATGAATTAAGTTGATAATCTGAACAACTAGTATCATGACATGATGTCCATAACCTTTGTGCTGATCACCTGTGTTGATGGTATAGAAATATAGGAAAGTCTAGGTCAGCATGTAATTTGCAATAAATCCCGATTGGCTCC
The DNA here is from genome assembly GCF_022655615.1 of Tachysurus fulvidraco. Taxonomy (NCBI): domain Eukaryota; kingdom Metazoa; phylum Chordata; class Actinopteri; order Siluriformes; family Bagridae; genus Tachysurus; species Tachysurus fulvidraco. The sequence goes on from NC_062535.1 coordinate 5,887,353, forward strand.
CTATTACTGGAAGTCATGGCCTAACGGTTAGAGAGTTCAACTGTCCCAAACATCTGCTGCCTTTTTTCAGCACCCCGGATCCTATGTTTTTGTGCATAGTTGAGACTCTTATTTCCATGTCGGATATATGGCTTTTTGGCCACACTTCTCTTGATAGTAGCCTGGGTCCCTCTGGTTTCCACCAGTTCTTTATTGACAGCACTGCTGGACATCTTCAGATGTCGAAGTGAAGAAAGCATGATGTGCCTTTTATCTGCTGAAGTAAGCTTCTTTGGCCAACCTCACTTTGTATTTAAAACTGGGAAAGGAACAACCAAACCTCTGCTGCAAAGTGTGCAAGATGCTGGCTTGAAGCCAAAAGAGTTGTCACAGCAAATATTGATTTGATTTAGATTTTTCTTCTGTTCACTCACTTTCCATTTTGTAGAAAATAATAAACAACTAAAATATACAGTTGTGCTCAAATGTTTTCATACCCTGAAAGGAATTGTTAATCATTGCCTTTTATTTAGGAAATATGACTGATAATGCAAAATATGTTTCTTATTTAATTAGGGCTGGGCGATAAATCAATTTTATCGATTAACTCGAATGTGTAGTTCACATCGATATTTGTTTGAATAAAAATCTTTTTTTTCTTTAACATCCGCTGACGTTCCCCTCTGGGCTCCCGTAGTTTCGAATGGGCTCAGCCCTCCCCCCGCACATTTGCCATAGAGATACACAAACAACATGGCAGCAAGCAGGGAAGACCTCATTCCCAAGAAAGGCACAGTGTCATCTGTCATAGGGAATCGGTTCGGTTTTGCGGCGTCAGACACAGAACACACAACACACCGCTGAAAAGTGTGTTTAAAGTCTGTTGCTAGCAAAGGTAGCAGTACGACTAATTTACTGCAGCACCTTAAACAGAGGCATGCTGTCGAGTGGGAGAGATGTTGCGCCCTGCGAAATGAAAAAGACTAAAAAAAAATTAAAAAAAAGAAAAAGATAGTGGTCACGTATAGCCATGGGCGTAAATTTCATTTAACAGTAATGGGGGGACAATAAATATAAAATTTCTCAAGCAATTTTTGAAGGGGGACACAAATAATACAGTCTAATTGTACTTATAAAGATGTGTCCTCACAATCAAAAACTTTGCTTTTATCATTATTATTGTAACATGGAGACATTATGCGCCATTATGGTTATTTTCAAAGTTTTTCTCAGGTTCAAATTTACCTTTTCTCCGTCATTGTATCTAGTCCATGACACTGCAAGGCAAGTTTATTTATACTGTAGCACATTTCCTACAAAATGGTAATTCAAAGTGCTTTACATAAAGAAAGTAAAACTATCATAAACAATCACAACAATAAAAAGGAATTAAAAAAAGGTTTAAAACTTTATTTTAAATTAATTAAGACACTTAAGAACCGAATAGAAATTATACAAAAAAAACAACAATATGCTAATTGTGGCCGTAAATGTTAATTTAACGTTATGCCAAGTCGTCCCAAATAAAACAATGCATGGGAAACGGCTTTGGCGTGTTAGTAACAGTGCACTATGGAACAAGCTATTGTAAACAAGCTAATGTTAACTAGATAAGTAATATTTTAATCGCTAATATAGCAGATTCATGGAAAATTACATCGGTAATCAGCATTTTTGCCACAACTAATTTATGAACGAGTCTGCATTAACTACATTAAAGAGAATCGCTTTAGTTAAAGTGAATAAAATCCCCTACTTAATGGAGTTTAACATTAATTAAACCGCAGCCACACACCTGACTCGTGTGTGCAGAGTAGGTGAGATGAACTGGGAAAGCAGGCAGTGGGTCAAACCACTGTGAGGAAGGGGAGGGGGGACTCAACTGTTTCTAAATGCTTTTTTTTCTTTTTCTACTTACACAATTATTTAGGTATACATACATATATTTTTCACAGTAGAGAGTGTGATATTTTTTAAATAATTGGCCCGTCAATGCGTGTAATATCCAAAATAATTTACGTCAATGCGTGTAGCCATTAATTATAACATAGGTTTGACTCCTTTTTAAAACCTAATGATAACCGAAAACACCTAAAGAACCCCAAATAAAAGTTTACATATTCTTGAATGTTTGGCCACATTATAAACAAACAGGTTGACACACAGGATTAAATGGCTATTAAAGGGAAGTTTCCACACTTGTTACCCATTGTAATTGTGATGCAGTCTGTGCATAAATGAGTTTCTCAGCTCATGAGGTGATGCACTGACTTTGCTGGATAGTGCACAAGGGAGAAGACAAAATAACTGCCAATGGACCTGCGTAATAAAGTAGTTGAACTTTATAAATCAGGAAAAGGTTAAAAAAAGATCTCACAACACTTGAAAATGCCAGTCAGTACACTCAGTTAATACTAAGCAACAGTCAGTAGACCAAGAAAGATTTCACCCACTACTGCCAAAAGAATTACAGGCTGCTCTGGAAAAAAGTGTTGTTGGTGTTCCAATTAGTGCAATAAGGAGGCACTTGAACACAAAACCTGCATGGTCGAGTTGCCAGGAGAAAGCTGTTACTGCTCCCATGCCACAAAAAGGCCCACCTTCAGTACACCAGACATTACCTTGACAAGCCTCACAGCTTCTGGAGATTTTGGAGTGATGAGACCAAAACTGATCTTTAGTCACAACCATAAACGCTATGTTTGGAGAGGAGTCGATGAGGCCTGTGATGAAAAGTACACCATCCACACTCTAAAGCATGGTGGTGGATCTCTGATGTTTTTGAGCTGTATGAGCTCCAGTGGCACAGAGAAGTTAGTATAAATTGATGCCAAGAAGAATGCAGTATGTTATCAGAAAATACTGGCAGACAATTTGGATTCAACAGTACGAAAGCTGCACATGGGATGCTCTCGGATGTTCCAACATGACAGTGATCTAAAGCACAAAGCAAGGTTGACCCTCCAATGGCTGCAGCAAAAAAAGATGAAGGTTCTGGGGGCCATCACCGTCTCCTGACCAATATCCTTGAGACACTTTGAGGAGATCTCAGACGCTCAGTTTGAGCAAGAAAACCAAAAGAATTACAGGAACTGGAGGCATTTTGTCAAGGACCTCATGAACAATTATTACAAAAAAAGGCTGCATGCCATCATTGATGCTGAAGGGGGCAATACATGATATAAAGAAATAAATGTATGCAAACATCTGAACAGAAATTTCATTTTCTTTTTTGTTTGATGATTGTGCCATCCTGTTACATATTAACTTTAGTCCTATAAGAAATAAAAAAAATTGGTTTTGCCTTCTCACTCATGTGTTCTTTAAAACAAAATGGTACACAACTTGCAAATGTTCCCAAGTTATGCAAACTTGTGAGCACAACTGTATATTTTTGAAAGCATTCTTACTTTACAGCATTTGCACAGGACTGTACATTTCATTTTCTATGCCAGATGACATCGGTGCCAACACAAAACTAAACTATTTTAGGATTCCTTTCCTTTAGCTATTTAAGCTGATACATTCTACACTATTGCATGTTGATCATGAAAAACAGTGTCTACATAACCTGGAAGAATCATCTGACTTCATTAACAAAATAATTAAAATCTTCTTACCTGCAAAAATAGTAAGACCACCTAGTAGGTCAATACTGCACTGCTGAACCTTATTACAGCCAATAAGATGAGGAAATGCACCAGCTTCTATGAGAGTGAAGGGGCAATGGCCAATGCACATTTCCAGAAGTTTTATCACAGAAGAGGCAATCAGTTGAACAGGAATATCAGCCAAAGATTCCTTTTCAGGGAAAACAAAGATATCAGAGATGATACAATTATTTAGTCACTTTTCAGCATTTGTTGCCCAATTTAGACAGAGTAAAAGACTATTTAGTACTAATTATAAGTCTAATAATTCTAAATTATTAATCATGTTAAAATTAGTATAATTATAAGTCTATATACATTTTATGTTCGTGGTATACACATACATGAAAATGAGGAAATGCCTGCATAAAAATACTGAAAAATTATAAAGAAAGCAAGTAAGTAAATATATAAATATTATTTTTCCCCAGAAATAATGCAACTAAAAAATAGCAGGAAGAATCATTACCCCATGATAAGAGACAAAAACAAATCAAACCAAAAGATTTTAATTAATTTATGGGTCTACAACTATTTACAAAAATCAACTATTATTGAACATATTAACAAGCTGAAAGACTTAACCCATAAAAAACAGAGCCTGAGCCTATAGGAAATTTGCATAGGCGAAATGCATAAAGAAGGCACAAGATCAAGGGAGAGGGCTGCAGTCATAGGTAAAATCTAAAATTTGTAGGTGTTAGAAAAGTGGTAGAGATTGGCACAAAACAAATGACAATGTAATACCCTGCTGTTATGAACATGTTAGCACATTTAGGCAATGACTTAAAATGTATATACTTTTAATGAACACTATATAAGAATCACTATACTAATACTGGGTAGGACCTCACATGGCTCTCAATTTTTTGTGGCATCGATTTTACAAGATACTGAAAACATTCCTTAGAGATTTGGGTCTCTACTCTCATGCATTCACTCATTTGTTGAGGGTGTGGTGGCTGGCTGCTTTATTTCCCCGGACACCCACGTTACCTTCTGACTTTCCTTTCATTTATGCTGTGGCTAGATTTGTAGAAGTCCCTGATTGCTCTTGATGCCCTAATTCTGTTTAGACTTCTTATTACTTGGAGACACAATCACTACTGCTGAGGATAACCTCACATAGACAGCTTAGACGTGACTTGGGACTGTGGATAGTACTACTCAGAAGCCTTGGAGATGACTTTTGACTGCAATTGCCATAAACAGTTAAATGATTTTAGCACTCATTTTCAGTTCCTAAAACTTTTGGTTGTTTTGTACATGATGGCAAGTATACAATGATGACAAGTACACAAATACTAGACTAGACACCGGCCATCACAACTGAACTTCTAGTTAAAGACAATCAGTACTGTATAAGTATATCAACACCTGATCACCATAGCAACAAGATGCTTTTATTAAACTGTAGCTAATTGACAGAGAAAGGTTTCTTGCTTGGCAATTTATTTACTGACAAAAGTCAGTAGACACAAAACTTGGTGAATTGCTTATTTTTGCTGGCACAGCATCCTCACCTATAATACAACTTGATTAATGTGATGTCCACTAATGAATGGGAGTCGACCAAAACCAAGAAACTTCTTGGCAATACTGGAATGCTATTAATTTATATATTGAACTTTCCCACCCACTCTTGTGGTCACATACTCGACCTGATCTTTTCAACTATCCAACAGAATGTCCTACTCACTGTCTCACAACCTGGTATTTCTGAATAAATTCATTGATTTGAGTTTTACTATTCTGCAAAAAAAAAAAGACATACACAATATAGCTTACTCTTAGCACTTGCTTTAGGCTACTTGCTACAGGACTGCTTTAAACAGTGCCTGGTAGTGGTGCTCTGTGGCATGGTTTCATTCACTTTTCAGGTTTCATTCAAACTTGCACATCCATTGTTGCTGAACTCATCCTGAAGTCAAATTTGTCATCCTGTCAGCTTGACCCATCTCCTACCTCTCTCCGGAGAACATATGTTATCCCTATTCCCATTTCCCACTAGATTAAATTGGCCACTTTCTTCTGCCTTGTTCCACCAAAATTAAAAACTGCAGCTGTCACACACTAACTACAGGCCAATCCAATGTTCTTTTCCTAGTGAAACTATAAGAAAGCATTGTTGCCAGTCACAATCACACCTGTATTTAAATAATCTCTATGACCCCCTTCAATCAGTTTTCCTTCCTTTCAATAACACTGAAACTGTTTATCAAAGTTGTAAATGATCATCTCGCTGCTGTCTCGGCTGCCCATACTATTCTCGTTATTTTTTGGATCCCTTTTCTGCCTCAGACACCATTTCCCAGTCTATATTCCTATATTGAATCTCAGACATTGGTATCTTTGGCATGGCTCTATCATGGGTTTAATCGTACCCAGCTCACTGACAGATATGTACACAAACACTAATCCCCTATGAACCCTCTTATGCAAGATGTTACTCAGGGCTCCATTATTGACACCCTCTCTTATCTACATTGCTGCTCCTTTGTCACATTACCTGGCATCATGATCTATGCTGTCATTGCCATGATGATGACCTGCAGATCTACCTTACCACTAGCTCTACCTACCCTAGCACACATCTCCTCCAGCCACGTCACTGATATTAAACAATCAAAGGACTGAAATTTTCTAAAAATAAGCTCAACAAACATTTAAAAAAAAGGATACTCATACCTTCTCAAACTGTTATGAAACATAGATCAATTTTGATCCCTCCCTCACAATTTTGAACCACACACCAGCTCTTTTGTTAAAACTGCCTTTTATCACCACCACAATATAGTTTGCCTCCCTCACATTGTTAGTTTTAAAGACTAACAGAAACTCTTGCCCATGCATTTCTTATCCCATGATCTACGGCCCTAACCAAACTACAATACATTCAAATCTCAGTAGCTAGAGCCCTCACTGTCTACTGCAAGTCCCTGCACATTACACCTATCTTACACCCGTCATCTGCACTGCCTACCTGTAGCATCTAGGATTTAGTACAAAATCCTACTTCTGACCTATAAAGCCCTCTATAGCCCTGCTCCCCCTTATCTCTGAACTCGTCTATCCTTCCATCCCAACATAAACTAACTCTAATACTTTGCAATTCATGCCCACAGAACCTCTGAAATATTACCTCCATCTTGACCTTTAAATTCCAACTTAAAATGATTTAAGTCTTCTTCACTTTGGCTCTTCCCCCAACAGCTGAAGTTCATACATCATTCCTCTTTTGTTTGTCTTAGAGTCTATCTCTGACTTAATCTTTTATCTGCCTGTTCCTGTTTGCTACTTTGTTTATTGTATGTTACTTGTTTTTTGTTGTTTGTTAGTGTTTAACTCTGTGTCTGTTTGACTGATATGCAAAGTGGACTTTTTCCTTTAAATAAAATGCATTATTATTATTATTAGCAAATGGGGGACTAAATCTGGAATAATGGAAGTTCAAAAATCACATACAAGTGATATATAGACCATGTATAATTACTTAACCAGTGAAAGATGCAATATAGTAATGTATAGCACAGGAAGCTTAATAAATAAAACAATGAATGAATACAACCTTAATTTAGATCAACAAAATGTATTCATATGTGTCTTTGGAAAATAACTATATGCTCTCTATATCCTGTATATATTACATTCACATGTTGTCTACTACTGTTTCCGTTTCATATAAATACTGAAATATCTCCTGAAGAATAAAAATTTTATTTAAAAAATGTTTATTATTTATGATTACTGAAAATCTGTACAGAAGTGTGTTAATATTATTTAGTCTCCTTATATTTATAACTTTTGATAAATGAATTAGTAAGTGAATATTTTCACCCTACCTTATATACATGCTCTGCTAAGCTGGACAGGCTCTGAGTCAGCAAACACACACAGAAACCTTTCTGGGATAGCTGCTTCTCCAATTGTAATATATGGCCTTTGAGCTTATCTACATCAAAAAGAGAAGAAATATTGTATATAATAAGTATAATTACAAGTGGTGCTGAATGTAATTATACTTTTCACTTGAGAGATATTGGACAAACCCAGGGTCAGGATGACATCTAACTGACAGACCTCTAATTTAGGCAAACTCTGCCTAAATTTGTGCACAAGTTCTGAATAGCAGTCAAGTCTACAGTTTATATATATATATATAAAAATTCAGTAGTAAATCCTCAATAAGCTTGGGTAACAAACTCTAAGAAAAGTATAAGACCAAATCATCTTTAATCCATCTGTCTAAGCCCATGAGCAAAAATTTCTGCCTTATTTTTATTTATAAGGCCATAATTAATATCATATCATAATGAGACCATAATTAATATAACACTTAGCTCAGTTTCTACCATCCTTTACCAAAGGATTCAAACAAAATAAGTGGGACATTTTGTACCTGGTTCATGAAGCTGTAAAGGGGATGCAGTGACACACAAAAGAGGAAGGAGGACTACATCTGTGGCTTTCCATTTTAAAATGTCAGGGCTAAGGAAAAGGACACAAATTAAAAAAATTCTGATGCATTTAGAGATACTCAAGTGGTATTCAAAAGCAAAAAATGTATCTCTTCAATAGTCACCAGTTTTCCATTTGTAAAATAATTGCTGCACACTGCACAGATTCAGTTGCATTTCTTGAAAACAACATAATATCCATGAGTGTCTCCAATCTACAATCTGACTGGATCAAAACAGGACTCCTGTGATACAAACAAAAGTATTAAGATTTAACATTTTTTAATTAGCTTCTGCAAAATTTAATAACTGCTGTCTATTGTCAATACCAAATGTGCCATTATACATTTAATTTTTGCAGGAGCAACTTTAATACTGGGTCCATATTCGTGAAGTCTCAATTAAAAAATTCGGTCATTTGTGTCACTGTTTAAAAATTTTAATTTTGTTTCTCCTTCACTAATGTATGTAGAAGCAATATTCATTTAGATTCCTAATATAGAAAAGCACACCTAAACAATAGATGTGCCTCACAATATGAAATAAGAACTTACTGTGCAAAGGCTTGGAGCACTGCTATTATGGGCAGTGTAAAGGAGTCATTTTTTACATTTGCCAATACTTCAAGTGGTCCCACAACATGTTTCCAAAACATTTCCTTGAGTGGTTCTCTACACTGGGTGAGAATTGTGGCCAACAATCTTAAGGCTGGAATGATAACAGCCTGATCCTCAGAGGCTAATGAGGCAGCTACATGGTTCATCACTGCTTTTGTAATGGAAACAAACTCAGTATTGCCAGGACCGCAGTTTGGTGTCTCACTCTCAGTGTTGTTGCTTTGCACTACTGGCATGACAGTGTTTAAAATGTGTGCTAAAATCTGACTCGTCAAAGAGGTAATGAAAAAGCCTTTGTCATTTTGCAGATGGAGGACCAAATCAATAAATCCTGTGAAAGATGCAGACATACATAAAACAAAATTATTGCTTTTGTTTTAAAGACAATAATATGTTTTCTTTGTTAAATTAAGAACATATATGACAACATAAATTCTTAGTCTATAGGTGTGAAAATGGAGGTGTGGTGGAGCGCCTGAGTGCGTGTTAAAAAGCGATTTAATAAAGTTCTGCGGCCCTGCCTCCACTTTCATTTATCATCATCACTGATGTCAGTTTCAGTGTTTTGAATTTTTCTTAAACTACATATGCTAGTGTTTTATAATTTTACTGTAATTTACTTTTTAATTCTACTGTATACAAATATCTATAGACTAGTTATAGTGTCGTCTGCTAAGGAACCACTTTAAACAATTCATATAAGCTGTTTTCCTGCGAGAATAATAATAAAAAAAACAAGATCAAGCAAGTACTCAATATTTACCATTCTTGCAGAAAAAGTTAATGGATTGTGAATGTTGCAACATACTCCACAATCCGTGTAGCCACCCATAGCGAACTAAAGAATTTTTCCAGAGTTCCATCATATGCCAGCTAACTGGCTGAAACATATAGTCCAACACTCCTCTCTCCTGTTTTTCAAAAATCAAGAGCAGTTACAATCAGAATTCTTGAAGAACACATTCATATAGAACACATTGCATATAGTACTTCAAAGATTAGTACATGCCAAAGACATTGGACAAAGGTAATGATTTGCCATAAATAAGGACAGACATTAGCTGTAGCCAAGAACTCACACAGAGTAAAACAAGATCAAATATTATTAGCAATCAAAATATTTCCCCTGATTATTTCTGCTGGCTCATTTAAAGTTCAATAATTTGTAAAAATAAGAACACTATACTACAATACACTAAAAGTATCTGTGTCACTGAAACATAGAGGGGCAACAACTTGTAATAACACCCCAAGGAGCTGCTACCAGTCAAATCCTACCCTGATTGTGCAACACAGTGACTAAAAAAGTGAACATGTATGTAAAAATAACTATGTAGTGCAACTTTGAACATTCTTACCTTCAGCAAGATGAAATTGTGCTCTTTTCCTGCCAGCAGCCCAGCAAGTTTGAGTGAGAATGTAAAGACAGAGGGATCCACTGTTTGAGATTTTGATACATGCTCCAAGAACTGCAGAAGACATGGCAGATACTGCATAAAATACTGTTCGCCATCTGTGGGAGGAGTAAATATGCATTCAACGAAAATAATTAAAATGTATTCAATGAGAAAAATGACTGAATTTCTCTAAGGAAGGGTTCATTTAAAATAATGTAGCAATACACCTACAGGTATTGGACAAAATAATTTGAAAACCCATATTTATAGAAATTAATATTGTTTTTGTATGCTACTGTAAAAATTAAATGTTGTGATTATCATTCATTTATTTTTTGTTCCTATATTTTGTTTAGGATGCATGTCAGAATAAAACATGTTGTGCTATGCAGTAGTTAGTTTAAGACATTGTTGAAATATCCACATTAAAGACCCTGTTTTCACAAAAACAGTCCACAGAGAATTGTGAAATCCACGTCACAAAGCCAGCATCCATGGAAGAGTTGCATTGCTAAACCATTATTCACAGATACCAATCTAAAAATGTGAGTGTGTTCTCATGGTGTCACACTCATACATGTCCCAAACTCCCCTACTGTACTTACTCTGCATAATCAGCTCTTTAAAACAATCAAGAAGCTTCTCCAGACATGTGTCATCATGGAGCAAAAGTTTGGAATCTGCCAGAACTTCACAGACAGATGGCAGCAGGCTTAAGCAGTCACTGTCCATGACTTGGTGATGCAGTTCACTGAAATAAAATAACAAAACACAAATCATTCAAAAAACTACTTGTATATCATCTAACAAATTTGTAAATTCAATAGTTTTCCTCTGAACACGTTATTTACTTGTCAGAATCCCCGCAGATATTCTGCCCTATTGTCTCATATTTTGTAAACTCAAATCCAAATCTCGCAGCCTTACAATCAAACCTAGTGGTTTATGAGCAGCGCCATTATAATGTATACAAACAGCTGCTAATACTGCTAGCGTCCTACTGCTAATACTGCTAGCGTCCTACTGCTAATACTGCTAGCGTCCTACTGCTAATACTGCTAGCGTCCTACTGCTAATACTGCTAGCGTCCTACTGCTAATACTGCTAGCGTCCTACTGCTAATACTGCTAGCGTCCTACTGCTAATACTGCTAGCGTCCTACTGCTAATACTGCTAGCGTTCAGTGACGATAAAAGTGTGAGAACACTCATGGCACCCGGCATAATATAACTTTTCTATTAAATATTAGTGATCTTACCAGTGATACCGAAGCTCCGAGGCGTGTATCAAAAAATGAACCGATTTTCATTGAAGCTTTGTACCGAAGCTTGATTCGTTCTGGCAAAATCACGTGACCAAAGTCGTCCGTAGCTTCGTTTCACACACACCCACGTGACTGCTTCGGTATCTGATTCAATGTTTAAAATTGCGCGCAACACGCGGCGGCGCGCCCTCGTGTGTTGTATTTAAGTATTGCGTTACACGGAATCTAATACTGTATAGCGAGTTTAGGAGAGCTTAATGTTGCGAGTTGTCAATGGAGCCTGTTACAAAAAGATCGCGTTCTGAAATGTGGGAACACTTTCATTTGATTTCGCCCAGTAAGGTGGTTTTGTTGTGAAGCCTATATTTATAACTTAAATCTCACTCATCATTGGGCAATTATACAATTCAATGTAACATTTCATGTTGTATATTTTGTCATATATATTTATTGGATAGTAGTAATAAGTTCAAAAAATATAGAAATATTAGAAAAGCCTTTTCTGCACCGCTTAATACCATGATCTTTTTTTAAATGGTTCACACTTTATACTTTTGAGACAAGGTCTTTCCTTAATCTGTTTTTAGGTCCTGTGTTTGATTTGCTCCCAGCAGCTGGCCTATAATAATAATAATAATACATCATCCATGTCACTCATTCAAGAACACTTACAATTTCCATTTCACGAGTTCATACTTACAAATAAGACTGTGTGTCTATATAGTCATGCTGAACAGGTGGACACCTGATTGCTGTCTGCTGGTTGTTAATCAAACGTAATTAAGCACAAAGCATTCATCTGGCCTACAGTACAGTAGTCTGTAAGGCAGAATTATAATCGTGTAAAAGTGTGTCTGCACTTATGTACCTTCAACATTCAAAAACAGTCAAAATGTCCACATTCACCGTACAAAAAGTTATCTTTATTACATTTTTGTTTGGAGTTACCATGTGTATGCAATGGAACATGCTTTGGTCATGTATTTAATATATTGATTCATTTATTTATTAATCTATCCTTAATTTGTCAATCCATTCATTTTTGCTTCTAAAATTAATACGTTGTTTGCTTGTGGAACATTCTGTGATAGCGCTTTCACCAGCAGAGGTCCTCATCGAGCTCTGCTCTCAAATGCTTCGAGTAATGAACCTTTTTCCGATACAATTGGGTTGAAAGCTTCACTTCGCCATCACTAGTATTTAACCTGTTAACGAAAACCCGAAATTTTTATATACAAACAAAAAGTGATACAGCTCCCACATACGTTAACACACAGGGGTGAGCCTGGTCTCACTGGAAAGAAGAGATTCTCTAGTTTCAGATACAAGTGTTAACAGATTGATTCTAGGCCTTACTGGCACAAAGTTACAGAGGCTAGAATGGAAGGTTTTGATTTCCACCTGAGATTTTTTCTGATAAACTGATTAATCTTATTTCTCTGGAACATGTTAGGTAACATTTAACAACTGAAGGTCATAGCCACATGTCTTGGCTTTCACCAAAAAAAATCAAGTCAAAAGACCCAAATATGGCTTCAATAAAAATATTTTTCTACGGACATGTCCGTCCGGTCATGTGTTTCTTGTTTACTTGTTTACTGTATAACTTTGAATTAAAAGACTGCATGCTCAGTTTAAAAGGCCTAAAACACACAGAGCCTCTCTGTCTACAGGTCTGGTGTGAAAAAGGCCTGTAACCTGACACCCTGAGCTGTGAGAGCGTGAAAAGGTCGAGGATTGCGCAATAAACCCATTGCGCAAGTTTTTCGCGCTGAGTGAGGCTTAGGAGACGTGGCATGTTGCATACCGTTGAAATCGTCTCCTTATTGGCTAAAGAGCTCTAGAGGTCCCGGCCCATTTCATTGCTATTGGAAGGAGTAATTGTCAGTCAAGAGAGGGTTCCCAAAAATGATGTCATGACCTCATTGGGTTCTCAGCCGTCTATCTCTGCAATACAAGCACCGATTGGCTCAAGGGCTTGTTTGATTCGTTAGGCCCTGGGCTATAAATATGACGTAAATTTAGAATTTTTGAAACCCCCAATGAGAAGTTAGAGCCGAAACAAAGATGGTGGCGCACTGTTTCCAGTTTTTCGGAATATTTGCGAGGCGACCAAAGCGTTTTGGATTAAAAGGCAATGAAGTTGATGCAGCTTCAGCCCCTAGCGGTAGTGTTCCACATATGGAACGGTGTTCACTACTATAAATGTTATCAGGCCTCTCAATTTTGAAGACAGGCAATTGTGCCATCTCCCAAATTATATGTGCGTGTGTGTGTGAGAGAGAGAGAGAGAGAGAGAGAGAGACTGGTGTTGTTTATTGTGTTTGTTGCCTTTTTGGACTCCTTTATCATTTGTAATGTAGCTCCCATTTAAAACAGTTCGGCTCAAGCCCAGGGTCATGATTGAGGACATGAGGTCATGATCCCGAGACAAGCTGTTTCGTGTTAAGGTTTTGTTCAAACCGACCATCGAAAATACCCTCTCTAATAAATGTTATTTTTTCTTCATTGGTTGTTGCGTTATATCTTACCCAGATACTGCTATTTTCTGATTGGCTATTCTGTGGCCTCTTTTTTTAATTGGCTGATAAGTGTCATGCTCGACTAAGAACTGAGACGCGCTTGATTCCTGCCATAGAGACAGCGGTGCGGCTTATTAAATATATGATAAATAGTCAAAAAGTTTTTCTGCATGAGAAATACGATGTGTGGCTGGAGAGGGTGACAAAAGACCCAAATGTGTGACTGTCACTCTCAATGCGTGACACTTGACAGCCCTGGGTTATTATATCCAGTAAGTGAGTTATTGTTAAAACGCTGATCACTAACCAGCCTTCGCTTAGCTACTTCGGCACGTCTCCACTTCTTCGTGGCTGTAGCTGTTACTTATGTTCTTGGTGGCTCTCTGCTGCTACCATCTGGATTGGGTCAGTTGCTGAACAGAGTTAGCATGTGGCAGTGGCACAATGAAAACAAAACAAATTTGGTTGGTTATGGTGAGGGGCTTATGGAGGGGCGTGGCTTGGTGTGGAAAAAATACAAACAAAATCCTTGCATTAGCGTATTAAGTATATATTGATTGTCAGAGTATTTGGTATCTGTACAGAATTTCTTGGGAGATTTACATTACATTTTCACAAACATTTTACAGAAATAGGATTAACATGTGATTGACATGTTCACAGATTAACATGTGCTCTATTGTAAGTGCTGGTGGCTGATTTTGGAGCCTTAATCATTGATTTGGATGGCTCCAATTCTGCCATCTTGATTGTCATTAGACTAGGCATGTCCAGATATTTGTCATCTGGAAATGCTTTTGTACTGTTTTTATGATAAAGTTATGTAAAATAACTGCTCAGTGCTGCAAAACAAACAACTCTGCTAATACTAACTTAATTCTATATAAACTGTATAACAGCATAGCCTAAGATTTAGTTACTAGCCTAAACTGGACGGAGACACGGAGTGCCCTGTAAATCACTGACCTGCCTGCGTTCACAATTCACACGGTGCAGATGGGAGGGAGAAAGGCCGACTACACAGTTTACGGGAATAAATTGTGTATTTCCTCACAATTGTCACAAAAATCTCACTACACTATTTGTCTGGTCTCCCTGCGCGTTGCTTTGCAAGATCAGGCGGCGCGATTTTTTCCCCTCACTGCTGCACGAATCTGCGTGAGAATATGGGGATGTGGCGTGAGAATCGGGTCAATTACGTGAGTCTCACGCTGAATGCGTGAGAGTTGGCAGCAATGATAATATATAATATATTAGCAGTCTCATCCAATGTGACTGCTAGTAAGAAGGTGACGAGTCTGCTTATCAGCAGGAGGTGAAGCGGCTGGTGGTATGGTACAGTCAGGACAGTCTAGAGCTAAACACTCTCAAAACTGTGGAGATGATAGTGGACTTTAGGAAAGATCCCTCAACACTTCTCCCTCTCACAATATCCAACAGCCCTGTCATGTGTGGAGACCTTCAAGTTTCTGGGCACTACTCCATCATTAAAAAGGCCCAGCAGAGGATGTACTTTCTACATCAATTAAGGAAGTATGGTCTGCCACAGGAGCTGTTGATGTTGTTCTACACTGCAGTCATTGAATCTGTACTGTGCACATCCCCATCTGGTTTGGAGCAGCAAAAATACAGGACAGGAACAGACTGTAGACACAGTAAAAACAGCACAAAAATAATTGGTGCCCCCTGCCCACTCCCCAGGACGATACAATAACAAGAAACCAGGCAAAAAAAATCACTACTGACCCTTCACACAACAAGGTTACAGATAACAAGGATAAATGCTTTTGTATTAATTTAAAAACACTTTTAAATAGCTTTAGATAAATATAGGAAAAAAGATAAAAAAAAAAAAAGGAAGTGTCAGCAGGAAGACACTGAAAAGACAAAGTGGGTTAAAAACTTTGAGTGGGGCTGACAAATAAAATAGAATGGGTTGTGTTATGGGGCAAATCGGATCATACGATCAGAAATGCTGAGCAATGAAGCTCTTATTAAGGGTGGTCTACAGGATAAAAGGAGGTTTTAGTTTCACTGGTACCCAAGGTGTAAGCATATCCACTCAATCTAATGATCAGGTTTCTGGCCTTCACAGGATTTGTATTAATGGCCCTGTTCAGGAAGCTATCAGTACTGTAGTATTTTGAACATATTGAAAATAGTAAAAGATTACCTGTTCATCAATTTGTCCAATTGAATCTTCATTTCTGGGGCGCACGGTGGCTTAGTGGGTAGCACGTTCGCCTCACACCTCCAGGGTCGGGATTCGATTCCCGCCTCCGCCTTGTGTGTGCGGAGTTTGCATGTTCTCCCCGTGCCTCGGGGGTTTCCTCCGGGTACTCCGGTTTCCTCCCCAGTCCAAAGACATGCATGGTAGGTTAATTGGCATCTCTGGAAAATTGTCCGTAGTGTGTGAATGCGTGAGTGAATGAGAGCGTGTGTGTGCCCTGCGATGGGTTGGCACTCCGTCCAGGGTGTATCCTGCCTTGATGCCCGATGACGCCTGAGATAGGCACAGGCTCCCCGTGACCCGAGAAGTTCGGATAAAGCGGTAGAAAATGAAATGAATCTTCATTTCCTGGCCATTCTTTTGCTGGTCACTCTTTGATGCCATTAAACTTACAAATTTAAAGTCTGGTCCTATATATTGGCTCCTTAAGGGAAGACTTTAAACATACACTGACATGTCAGGGAGCTTCACTCTCTTACTGTTGATAGTGGATATGTGAAACCACAGCAACATGCTTTCTACAGAAATTATTAACAAAAACAATCATCATTCCATTTATAACAGCCATGTGGTAACCTATTAAAGATAATCTAGTGTGAGGAATGTGTCCAATCAAGAATACAGATTTTACAACTTGTATCACTTAGCTCCTGATGAGTTAAAACACTTTGTCACATTTCATACTGACTTTGAAAGCTTTTAACAGATGGAAGTTATTCAGCATGTCAAGATCAAGAACATGAATGCCACTGAAACAGCTTTTTTTCTGAAAGGGCCTGAAAGGAATGACACATCTTTAATGGTCACTACATAGTTCAAAAGCATTCTGGCAAACCACCACATTTTCCTGCAGAGATAATCATGCCAGTTGTAAATTGATCTCCATGCAAATAAATATTAATGCTTCCAGATATGCACCTTTGCAGGCTGTTGCTTTCTCTACATATGCTTATTATTTGAAAAGGCCCTCACCTTCCAGATAATAAGCAAACATTGGTTGATGCTTTGTGGAAAGTGTCAGCAGAGATTTGAGTATCATGAACTATTTTTTAAAGTAACTTTATCATTACTTTACAAATTGTAACAGACAAGGTGTTACCTGTTTCTTTTAGTGTGTTTTGTTATTTTTATGCTTGTTGATTTCTTAGGGGTAGCCGCAAGCAGGGTTGTAGTTGGAGCAGCTTGGGGGCGCTAGTGCCTGAAGGTAACCAGCATAAAAGCTGAGCTACCATAGAAGCAAATTTGTTTTGTAGAGGGAAGTCTCATGGCTTCTACTCAAGCTACCTTTGTTGTCTAAAGTCCTTATTGAGAACTCTGTGTTTCTGCTCAATTCTAAGTATGGATTGCCATTATTCCTCCTGTTTTGTTTGTGACAAACACTTGTTGTTTAAAAAAAGTGCTTTATAAATAAACTTGGCTTTGTTTGTTAAAAAAATCACTAATGTAAGTTATTTGCTTTCTATCTAGAAAGGACTTTTCATTACTTTTCTTTTCCTGGTCACTGGTGTCTCTTCATGACGTTCAATAAGAGAACATGTAAATACTGCTTGGAAGCCTTGAAGCCCAATCAAGCTGGAAGACTACTACTCACTGTGGATAATGGGATTTAAAACATTGCATCGCTCTCAAATAACCTTGTGGATTTCAAGCTCGTCTCATCCCATCTTCATCATCACTTATCAGAAAAACTAGGCATTCTAACGCTAAGTTTACTACTCATTGACTCATTTAAAAACAAAAAGCCAACACTGACTTTCAAGTCTTGGGCAACATGTCTATAAGCACTTGCAGATAAAAATTTTTAAATTGTTGTAAAATCTCATTTGTTTTGTGAAGGTGTGTATCAGTACAGGTCACATTTCTGAACCCCTCAGAGTAACATCTAAAACAAAGGAGGTGTTACAACATTATCAAGGATTTTGTTACCAATCATAAGAGGTAGCAAACATGAAAGGGTTAAATTTATGTGCATTACTACCCACTGTACCCTAGATGAAACTTGATTTAATACCTTTTGACTTGTTAAACCTGTATTAATCTTTATGTGGATGACTTTGTGCAGTTAAGCTCATCAATTGAAATGTTTTCTATAAACATTAAATCTTTAAGGCTCAAAGACAGTTCTGCTGGTACTATGCTTTCCAAAAATCATGTATTGCGTTAGGAGGGAAACTTGTGCCAGACCTATATCTGTTTGCACAAAAGACATTTCCTTTGACAGTTCTTAATTTGAAATCAGTCGTCTCAGCCTGAATAAACTTCATTTTCCGACTTCAGAGATTCCATAATTATACATTTCATGATTATACAAAATCGGTAAAATCTGTTAGACTTGATGCTTCCTTAAAACTCTGTCAAGCTATGGGCTTCTAGGTTATCAGCACATACACAAGTCCACTTTATGTTCAGAACTGTCTTGAATCCAGAGAAGTGTGCATCACACTTATCAAGAAAAGCAAGCTGAATATAGTGAAGACTATAGTTGAATTTGCAAGGCAAGTTTAGAAGCAGCCAGTAAATGGTAACTTATGTATTTTTCTCAAAGTGCCCAAGGGACTGCAAACTGTAAATTTGTCCACATGCAGTCCCAAAAATATTGCAATGTCATTGTCACTTAGGTGTCTGTTCTCTTTAACATAAGAACCATTTAAAAAAAATGACACAATGTCAAGGAGTATACTCTTCCTCTCATGACCTACCAACCATATAAAGACAAACAAAGTCATCTTTGTGTGTCCTGTCATAGAAATACTCTGGGCTCAATTACAGAGAATGATGTATTCAGAAAAGGGTTGGTCTCAAAAATAGCACTGCCATTTCCCTGGATACATGGAGGATACAAGCATCTACATCAATGTTTTGATTGGAAAAGTATATTCTAAATTTAACGACATACAATGAATCCAATTTTATATTTAATACTCATTACATGCATATCACACAATTTTCCTATTATTCAAAGGATTATTAAAATTGTGCAAAAAAATATTTAGTTTTAAAATGATGTCAGCAGGACAAAAATCTACAATGATCAACACCAGAAGACTGTATAAAGACCTTTTTTTTTTTAAAAGAAAAATGATAAACGAATGTCTCTATACATTAGAATTTTAATGCGATTTCCCAATTATTCAGATGATTTCATTTGATGCATTTCTTGTTTGTTCCTCAGACAAGTGCAAATTAAGTAACACACTACTAAATCTGGGTAGAAAGTTACCTTGGGAACAGCACATGAAATATTATGACACATAGCAAAAAATATAAATACACACCAATGACTCTGGAAACACTGAATTACTTTGGCATGTCAACGATCCTTGACATCAGGTAAGGTTCATCACAAAACTATTATTATTTACTAAAACATTAAAACATAGCACATTTAACATTTAAGGAATGAATTTTGTTGAATTCAAAGTATTTTATTTAAGCTTAATTTTTTATGTTCATTTGGAGAATGTTTTGTAAGGTTTTTTTATTCCTTATTTCTTTTGCTAAAATGATTTGGCTTTAATTTTTGGCCAATTCATTTGTTTACACACTAAAGACATTTGGGTTTTAGATCAAAAGATGAAAATAAGATGTTAGGTCAGAATTTTAGCTGTTTTTAAATGTAAAATTCTTCTAATGGCTGTAACCCATTTCTTTTTCTCAATTTAAGTGATCAGAAATACTAAAACAGATAAACCCCCATTGTAAGTGCCCGGTAAGGTTTTGATGTCTTTTATTTTGAAATTGCCACTTTTCGTTTGTTACGTCACTTGGTGTCCACAGGTGCATATAATCTGGGAGTTTGCGTGTGGATGAGGGTGGAAAGGGGGTGAGTAGCGGGGACACTCACTTTCTGTTGACCGTTTCGTTTCTTTGGATATACACCCATGAAGGCCATAGAGCTGTGTGTGGGAAAAGGAAATGTGAAAAAGACAGAAATAATAGCCAAAACAAGATTTGAAACTATTGGCATAGTAATGACTTCATACTGTACAGTTTGGCCAGCTGATGACAGAAAACCTGTGAGACCTGTGACGTAAACCCAAAAACAAGAGTCAGTGGCATCACCAACAACCTGTAGAGGGCATTGGAGAAAGTCTTACAATCCACTTTTCAAAAAAGACTTTTCAATATCAGAAATCTAGAAGTCCAATGATTTTAAGTATATTTATTTAATACATTTATTTATATAACCACAAATTTAGATCTGTGATATACTAACACTATGAGCTACAGTTTAAATACAGTGACATAAAGTATCTTGAGAAATAAAAAATTTCACAGAAACAGGCTGATATTCTGTCTATGTGTTCAGAACTGTGACTGCCTCCCTGTATGTTTACATATTTCTGTAAATAGGTTGCCAGTTATTTGCAATAATGTATTCATGACTGATTCTTACTAATGTTTCCAGTCAGACAAGGTGCTTATTAACATTAAATAGGGTGAAATAGATTAAGGATGAAGCACTATAAAAAAATACTGAAGCAATACATCAGGGTACCAGCCAGCAAAAGTTAAAACTTGGTCACAACTAGTTCTTCCAGTAAGACTATGATTCTAATCAGCACAGTACTAAAGTTGTAAGAAAACGGTTTCAAGGCAATGGTTTAAAGTGGCCATCTGTCTCAAAGCTATCTTTTTAAAAATTGACCTCTAATGGAAATATTTTTCATTTCCTACCTAATTTAAAGTAGGAGGTATGTTGTAACATGAAATTTTATGCTTTTAAATTACTTTACCCAGAAAACATGTAAACCCTCTTTACCCTAAATACTGTACATGTAAATCAGAATCTGCTTTAGATAATAAAAAAACATAAAAAAAACCTAACTTTTATTGTACCATATTTGGGATGATATTACCTCTAATGTTATAAATACATAATTAGCATTATATGAATGCTACTTAACAGATGAAACAATTTAAATAATGCTTGACCATGTAACTATAATTTTAAAAAAAAATCACCTCTGTGGGTCTTATCAGCATGGCTGTGCTTTCTTTTAGGATCCTAGTATCTCCCATTGATTTTTTTGCATTTCCCTGTTAATTCAAATTACTCTAAAGGCGTTAGATTTGTTTAGTATTCATACTGCTTCATTTGAACTTTAACTTTATTATGTTATATATTCAACTTTGAATGGATTACATTTACTATTTTGTACATCAATTTGTATATAATATCCCATAATGACAATATGAAAACAAGTGTTCAGAAAATGTTAGTTTATCAAGTTTATTAAAAAGTTTAATAAAAATCCAAAACAGAAATGTCTTTTTGATATGTATTCAGACACTTTATTCTCTTTATGTGCTTTTTAGTAGCAAGTACTCTCTCAGCTTGAAGCTTCCTTAAGCTTCTCATGATTTGTACATCTCTGAAAATCTCTGGAGCATGTTTGCTTCAAGGACCTTGAAGAAAGGTATTTGGCTGCAATAATTTTTTCTTAATTCTAAACAATCTATTTGGCAATTAGAAAATATATTTGGTGGTATGACCAGTTGGTGAGCAGTACCTGGATTTCATCCCAAAAGGTTTCATTTTTGTCTTATCAGAGCAGAGCAAGCGTTACCTCATGATCTTAGACTACCTTAATGGCTGCCATGTCTTTTAATCTATAGTGGTTTCTTTCTCTGTGTAAAACACTATACAGTTTTATGTGTGGGGCAAATCACTTGCATGAATTAGAAATTGAAATGCACCTATATTCTGGGGGTTACAGTAAGAGCCAGCTGCTGCTGGGGTTCTGCCAGTTGTCAGGTGGTTGCTGTAAAACCACAAATATATGCACATTCCAGTGTCTCCCTAAGCAGGAATAACTGTGGGTGTCACTTCCAGGGTGTCATATCAGAGTGCAACTCGCAGTCAGGGTAGAATGAGCTTTTTTCCATTATTTATTATTGAATATTGTACATTTAATTCAATTAGTTTAACTGCTGCTAGAATGTAGGAGGAATCTTGTAGCATACGGCAAAGTCATGCGTCACATTCTAACTCACATGAACCTGAATACTTCCTTCAGCCAATCGCGAACTGAGCAACTGCTCCTACAAAGATGACAGAACAGACACAAGACGCGCAGCTCCTTACTAACTAACTAGAATTAGTACAACAAAAATGAGGAACGATAACATAGTACCGTCATATGTGGATTAACAAAAATAGCCTTTATTTGAATAATTTAGAGGCGGTTTGAACGCTCTCCCTTTCCGCGATCCACCGGTCGTAAAAAAAAAAAAAGTTTCGTCACACTTCGTTTGCGCAGCAGCCAAAAGCCACCTCTAGTCCACTGCCCCGTTCTTCACGACGTTTAACCCCGAACTGGTGAACTGTCCAGTTCTACCTCAGACTCAGTCTTACCCCGGTATAGGCAAACTCCTAGAGGGCAGGATTGTTTTTGTGACGTGAAACTGGATTACGGATAATTGCGCGTAAAATAGCGAACGTCAGATGCCATGTGCGGGAAGGGCGGACAAATAGCAGGAATTACGCACCGCCAAGACATGAAATCTCTTCTCGTATTAATCACCCTGTGTTTCATTATAGGTGAGTACAGTAAGCTACAGTAACACATGTGAGAGACAAAGACAGAGGGAATGTGTACAAGAACCAGGGTGAAATTTTATTTCAAAATGAATAAATAACTTGTGTGAGATAAAGCCGAAGAGAGTTAACATTGGTTTTAAAATCACAGTTATGTCTCTCACTTTCAGATAAACAGAGTTATACTGTTACAGTGGGACTTTAAAGACATTGATATTAAACAATAAAAGTGTACATTTTAAAGACCCTTGTATCGTTCTGGACCTTTTATGTGGGAAGTGTATTTGATTAGGTTGTGAATTTGACATAGCCTCAGTAAAGTAAAGTGGCACTCACTTTGACATAGCTGCTGTCTACTGAATTTCTAGAGGTTCACTTAATAGACACTTAAATATCGAGAACACAAGCAGATTCTGGCTGCTCGTTTTGTGGGGTTTAAATGTACTTGTGTTAAAATGGTGTATGTGTGTTTCCTGTTGTCATGTGGAGGTGCGTCTACAGGTGCCATTAACCAGGGTTGCCAAGTTTACGCAAATTTCCCTTTCAACCATTATTAGTAAATCATTTTAAAGACACACACACACACACACACACACACACACACACACACACACACACACACACACACACACACACACACACACACACACACACACACAAAAGACCTGAAACTAACTCAAGGTTCTGACAATAAAAAAGTGAGACACATTTTCTTCTTTTTCTCAGCCGTTGCGTGGGAAACAAGGTGACATAATTAAGATGTATGGACATTATACACTTCGTGGTCTTCCATTCCTTCTGCCAGTCGTTGCCATATATCTTGCAATTGTTCCTTGGAAATGATTTTGCACATCATAAACCCATTATATGCGCGTACATTTATTGTGGAATTTTTTAAAACTGTGTATATATATATATATATATATATATATATATATATATATATATATATATATATATATATATATATATATATCACCAAATGGCTTTTCATCATATGAACCTAACGTGAACACACGTTGTGGATGAAATATAGAGTTATCGGTCAATTCTGACCTATTTAAAATGTAGATTAAAACCGTTCATATTTAGATATAAAACTAGTCATTGTATAATTATAGCACTAAGAATCTTTTAATCTAATAATCATATACAGCCCCTTTTGAAACTATTGAAACTGCAAGAGCAATGTATTTATTTGAGCAATATATAAAAGACATTTAGGAATAGACATGAGCTTAATAACTATCAAAAATCGTGATAAAGTGTTAATAATAATAATAAAAAAAGAAATGTATATATGTATTTGCACATCTCTTGTTTGGAATAACTGCAAGCCTGCAACTCACTGACATCACCAAATAATTTACTTACTGCAGCTTATTTCATTTTTTGTTTGTTTCATGAGTATCTCCCTTCAGTCTCCTTTTCAGTAGGTAAAAATGCTTCTCATTTGGGTTAAGCTCTGTGGATTAACATAGCCAGCCAAAAACCTGGCTTTGGTTTATTGTCTTGCTGCATGCTGAAATTCTTTGAAAATAAATTAGCAGTCACAAGTTTACATCCAAGATAAAATCCATGACACTACCTCCATCATGTTTCACAGATAAGCTTGTGTCTTTTGAATCATGAGAAGATCCATTCTTTGTCCACACCTTGGCCTTTCCATCACTTTATTAGAGGTTAATCTTTGTTCCAGATGTTTAGAGCTATTTATTGTTTAAACAATAAGTCAAACCACACACATCTTTCAGTCAAATGTTCTAATATTTTTGCACACCACAAATTGGATGATCATATATAAAATGCACTGTAAAACACTCTTTCCTCTCAAACCCAAATGTCTTTAGTCTACAGCACAAACAGTTAAATTGGCCTTCCAAACAGTTAGGGGACTGTATGATGCTATTTCTACATGTTTCTGTTACATGTTTTTAGTTTTGAATTTTCTTGAATTTTTTTTTAAGAATAAATTTTCAACTTTCACATAATTGCCTTCTTAAACTGTGAGAATATAGTCTGGTAGAAATTCTCAACATTTAAATAATACTTACACTTTTATTCATTTAACTCCAAAATCTCACACTTTCTGTTCATACAGTACTGACCTGCCTCCTCAGAGACCATTTATTTAACTCTGTGTCTGTATACTCTATTAAATATACGTATGCAAACGTGTGTGAATTTAACAACATTTAATATTATTAAATTATTTAAATTATTATAAATTAATATAGTTATATTACTTCAATTATTGTTTGTTTAGGTTTGACATTGGGTCGAAAGGTATTACTACCAACAGGCCCTCTGATCCGAGTGGAGGGTGAGACACTGTCTTTACGTTGTGAAGTGTCGGATTATCAGGGCCCCAAGGAGCAGGATTTTGAATGGAAAGCAACAAATGGGTCAAAAACCATTCAGGTTGTCTCCACATTTGACCCTTCGTTTCCAGACCAGTCTTTAAAGTCCCGGGTATATACTGGTGACATCAGTGTGGAAAGAATTAGTGAAAGTACAGTGGATTTGAGGATTAAAGAAGCCAGGGTAACTGACAGTGGCAATTTCACTTGCAGTACCCTCAGCACAGATTCTGTTATCAGTGGAAACTATGAGGCACACGTTCTGCTGAGAGGTAAGTTAAGTTTTTTAAAAACTGTTAAAAGGTAATTCGGTTGTCTTGTTGTGTAATGCTCTGTAGGTTCAAATTATTTGTGTTTTGGGAAAATTCACATCAAGTGTTTTGGGGAAAATCCTTGGCAGAATGCAGACCCAGCACTTGAGATTTATTCTGAATTATCTGATTTAGAGACTCACATGAGCAAAGCACCACAGCCCAAACAGCTTACTAGCTGTGATTAGAAATGTCCACCAAGAGCCAATAATGTACAGTACCAAGTGTGGTTAGCAAAGTCCATGCTGTCGGATGTGTCCAAGTTAACACTGCAAACTCTGCCCCTGTGCCAGGAGATATTCTGCTGCTGCATAAGGCATTTCAAATTCATTCATTCATTCATTCATTCATTCATTCATTCATTCATTTTCTACTGCTTATCCGATCTTCTCGGGTCACAGGGAGCCTGTGCCTATCTCAGGCGTAATTGGGCATCGAGGCAGGATACACCCTGGATGGAGTGCCAACCCATCGCAGGACACACACACTCTCATGCACTCACACACTCACACACACACTACGGACAATTTTACAGAGATGCCAATCAACCTACCATGCATGTCTTTGGACCGGGGGAGGAAACCGGAGTACCCAGAGGAAACCCCCGAGGCTCGGGGAGAGCATGCATGGTGGAGGCGGGAATCAAACCCCCAACACTGGAGGTGTGAGGCAAATGTGCTAACCACTAAGCCACAGTGCCCCCCTTTCAAATTAATTTATTATTATTATTATTATTATTATTATTATTATTATTATTATTATTATTATTATTATTGTCATTGTTACAATCTGTTATAAATTATTTTTAGATGCAACATATGCAAAAATACAAATATATACAGAGGACACAACTACTACTAATAATTTAAAATCTAATTATGAAAATAAACTATGAAGATATACAAAAATTAAAATAATAAATGCATGCATGGCTTCAGATACCTCCTCTAAAGGGAATTTACTTTATCTTAAAGGTAAAGTAAATTCATCATAATTTAGCTTCATACTGTCCAAATCTCAGCAATAAAGTGCATCTGTGTGAGTATTATTATTAATTCATGTAAACTTGACACTACTGGTTCTGCTAAAGGTGCCTTAATACGTTTTCTCTTTATTGCTTGTAGTAATTCGTAATACGCTGGTTGTGGTTCCTGAAGTTCCAGCCCCTTCAGTCCATGAGAGCAGATCAATCAATCTTCACTGCAACATCACTCAAGACTTCACTGAAGGAGTTTACCTATCAGTGACATGGTCTGTTAAAAAGAATCAGTCACTAGAGCAGGATATCCTTACTTTTGGCCCTGATTCAGGTCTTAATGTTGGAAAGAATTTTACCCAGCGTTATGCAGGTGGTGAAATACGTCTACATATGGAAAATACTGGTTCCTACAGCCTGGTGTTGTCTGGAGCAGTGTCAGAAGATCAGGGGATATATGTATGCACTGCAAAACAATGGAGCAGAGAGCAGGGCACATGGACCATGATACAGGAAAAGGCAGAGGTCATAGGTGAAGTGGCTGTTATCCCAGCAGGTGAGGTGTGGTTAAAATGTTTTAGGATTGCATTTGAATATGTGTAATAGTTTTCAGTTGCTGAGAACTGTTCATATGGCAGCATACCTCTGTAAGGATCTTAAAAAATCTTTTGGACATTATTTAAACATGTACAATCATTGCAGGTACATTAGACATAAATGATAGTGTATCCATAATAGGGTAAGCCCCATTTTGATATTAAGTAAAAGAGAAAGATGCCTTGAAACATAGCTTGAAAAATATCTGGTATAGATCATGCCACCATCCAGTTTCAATCCAAATAAAAAATGTTTTGGGCTTTGAGCACTATACCGAAATGATCAACACACATTATAGGTCATATGGTTAGATGACTATGGACCTAATTATATCCCCTGAGCAAAAGCCTTAAATTATTTCTGTTGCTCATGAATCTAGGAGAGTGATAGTGTTGCATCTAGTGACTCTATACTCAGCACTTGTTCATGCTGAGTTTCGATAGTAGTGTCTGTTAGTTCTTTCTAGATTTCAGCACTACTGTAGTACCGTACTTGGAGGACACAGGAGACAGGTATCTTTTTATGGAGCTTTGTGCTTCTTTTTATTTTATTTTATTTTGTCATTTTCACTTATTTAAAGTGGCCTACTAGTGTATATGTAATTTTGGTTTTGAGATTTCAATGGAATTCTTGGGAGATTATCAGTCTCCTTATGTGAGCAAACATAGACTTAAAGTGTAAAATAAGATCATTGTTTATTTAACTTCCAGGTGAAACTTAAGCAAAAGGTGGCTCTATGATGTATTTACTAAATGGTTGAATATTTATGTACGCAACAAGTCACTGCTTAAACTTTGTGCATCAATAAAATTATTTAGTACCAGATGTTAGACATATTGCGTATGTGGGATAAATATGTTCATGAGGAAAATATAAAATAAATGGGGAATAATGAATATTTATATTGTATAGTATGTGAATCCTAATATCGGAAATATTTAAGATCTTTTACACAATTTTAAACTTTTAAAGAGACTGTGACTTTTCTCACAAACTAAACTGTTTGCTTTTGTTACCAGGGATACTCTTGCTGGGTTGCTATGTAGACTTACCACACATTTAATTACAGATGGGGTGCACGGCAGAGAGAGTGCACAGCTGTAAATGACCACCCATACAACACAGAGGAAAGCGACATATGATCTTACTCAATACTTGATATCAGCAGTGTCTTTATTAGTTTATGGTCTCATATCATATCATATCATATCATATATGGTCTCATATCATATTAGTTTATGGTCTCATAAATATCTAGAGATGTTTGATTATATTTTTCATTCAAATATGTATTGAAAAAAACTTCACTGACATTTAATGAGTAAATTTGACTCATATTTAATGAATCTGAGGAAATATTTGTTGAATAACTTACAAAGAATTTAAGCAAAAATAAGATAAGCAAAAATGAACAACATCCACAAATAGACCAAATTCAAATCTAAAATCTATTTCATTTAAATAAGTATTTAACATCACCTTGTTTATTTGTCTAGTTTTTCATTTTTTTACAGATCACTGTATTATCACTGGCATTTTACGAAATGGACAGAATTTATTCATGTATTCAAAAGCAGTTCTGACATTGACTAGTGCAGTTCAAGCTACAAATATGTTTTTTTTTTCATCATTTCTGTTCTAAGAAATCAGTCAATTTTCTGACACAGAGGCAACTTTAACTAGTAACAGCAAATATACACTGATCTACTTTGAAATGTAAACTATGTGACTAGTATATTGCAGGTCCTGTTTGTGTTGACAAAAGAGCTCTGACCTATTGAAGTATTTGGATTTGACCTTGCCTAGTAACAGATACTTGATTAGATTGAGATGTGGATAATGATGGAATTTTATATATTTGTGAAATTCTTTATGTATGAATAAAGTATTATTTATTTGTAGGTTGTGAAACAAATATACCACCCTAAATTACTGCCCATATTTTCAATAGTGTATTGACTTTTACAACATAAATTGAAATATTTGTATAAGTGACAGCATGATGCTGCAAAAATAGTGTTCCAAAATTATTTGAGTTTATTATTGTGAGTGGATTTTCTGTCATGTGGTCATTACAGTAATATTAACACAGTTCCTTCTTTATTATTTGATTACAGCTGAATCCCTCATTGTACAAGTCCTGGATAGTCCCATCCTTAAAACAGGAGACAATCTGAATCTCACTTGCTTGGTTTCTGCATATGACCTTGCTGCCTTAGATCTTGAGGTGACATGGCTGCTAAATGAGACACATATTCTGACCCACCTTAGTCGTGATGGAGTGGTGGCAAAAACCTCAGATATATTTAGCATTAACCAGGTTGGAGATGGTAATTTTAGGCTGGAGATCCACAGCGTTGAGCTGTCTGATAAGGGACTTTACTTATGCAGGGTGAGGGCATGGATACAACAGAGCAGGGGAAAATGGTACCAGGCTGCAGAGAAGACATCAGCCCCTGTGCAAGTCTTGATAACCCAACAAGGTGAGTTAACTCAATTATGTCTGTATATTTTCAAAAGTTATTCTCAAGCCCAGCCAATACAAAACCTCACCACTACAGTTCATAGATGCCCTTTAACATATAAAAAATAATTTGCTTAAAAAAATCGGATGCAATCAACTAACGATATAATATAATATTTTAAGAATAAGAATTCCATGATGATTTGAACCAGTTTAAAATTATGATTTTGAGTTAAGGGTTACTTGTTGCAATAGTTACATTTCTATTCCAATAGTTGGTTACATTTAACCATAGCACCTTAATAACAGCACTAATTCTGCCATTTATCTAAAACATGTTTCTGTTTTTTTTCCATATCTGAATCTTGTTCCGTCCTTGCTTTGTCCATTTCCTAACCAATACCTGCTTTTTGACTTTGTATTTGCCATTGGGATTTGGATTTGTTTTTACATTTTGTAATTCCTGTTTTGCATTTGGATAATACAAAAGACTTTGGTTGATCTGAAGATGATGTGGGCCAAATTTGGTGTTGATTGGACTTAATATGTAGAAGGAGTAGTGAACAGATTTTGACAAAATACAAGATGGTTGACAGGAAGTACACTTGAATTTCAGATGTTGGGGGTCATTCACTTATATTCCAGAGAATTATATAAAAAAAATGCTAAAATGATTTTAAAAAATGATTCTTTAAATGATATAAGTAAGAAAATGAAAGATATGGTTTATAAATGTATTTTTTTGCATTTTAAATTTTTGAAAAAACTTATGATCAACACAATTTAAACCCAAATTTGACCCCAAAAGTGGTATTAGAGCTTCCTTAGACCTTCCTTAGTGGCACTGGGAAAGGATAATGTGTTATTCTGAAACGAGAGAGAGAGAGAGAGAGAAATTGTGATACTGCTTGCCTGAGCTTGTGAGAAACACAAATCCACAAAACATGTTAAGGATCATTCATTTGAACCTGATAGACCTGTTTCCTGTTCTCACAGAATGAATAAGCATGAGCCTGGAACTCAGGTAAAATTCTGCCTGTCTATGGAGTCTTCTTCCATACCTTCACACAACAGATAGTACAAAGGTGGTAAAACCCAGTATTTAAGAAAGACTCTGGTCAACACTGGTTAATGGCAGATGAGCAGGATGCAGAGCAGGTCATCAAGTTGGTGGTTCTGGGTCAATTTGTTGCTTTACTTTCAGCAGGATCGGTAGAGATGGCCTAGTGCCACCAGCCCACATCCCAGGATAAAGCCTTCAAATTGGTAGATTTGAGAACAGACTTACTACAATCTGACTGTAATTAGTCACTGGGGGCACTGTTTGTGTTTCAGCGCATAATCTCAGACTCATGCATACACACTCACACACCCATTTGTACACTATAGACAATTTAGAGATGCCATTTAGCTTGCAACATATGTCTTCTGACGGTCCACATGTCTTCAGACTGAAAACCACTTAATATGCTTAATATGATCTATGTGAGAGAACATGCAAATTCCTTTTGCTTACCAGGTCAAGTAGATCTTTAAGAAAATAAGAGCAAGAGTGAAATTTCTTGTTAGTGTTGATTCCTTGGGCTCAGCCCTTATAAATTTTCCATTTGAATATTTCAGTCACAACCACTCTAATTTAATGTTTGCTTAATATGACCACTTTTCCATATATTTAGTGTCAAAACACTCAGGAGTGTTGACAGTTAATAATTATTTAAAATGCTGATATTTGCTAACAATACATCTGCCACCTCTTAAGTACCCCAAGTGGGGTGGTACTGATTTATTCAAACAGCTGTACTTCACTAATGCCTGAATGGAATAGATAAAACTTGAAATGCATTTATTGTAAATGCCAATGATTCCTAGGTGATATGCAAAGTTTGAAAGCATAAACATTAAAAAGAGGTAGTGTTAAGTTGAAATAGCTATTTCTCAAAAAATAAATGTACATTACTTCATTACTTCCTGGGCTATAGTCCAGGGATCACAACATTACAGGCTTTCAAACTACTCGGAGAGTATGAAACTAAGTAATTATCAAAAATATGTTATCATTTATAAATAGTATACAGTAGCACTCACACATCACTCAGTTCTAAGGAGTCAGAGTTGGTTTGCTTAATGTCTGCAGTGATTAGGGTATGGTCATACACAGTCCAATTTGCTGTTTCTCAAACAAAATAAGCCTGATCAACCTGGAGGGTGCATCCAAGTGCTAATCTGTAGGTGGATTTTTCATGATACCTAATCACTAAAAAAACATAGGATTTAGGCGGCATGTGACAAGTAAAGTTATCCTCATTAAACCCAAATTTCATTGGTTTCATTGGGACAACTAGGCCCCCTTTCCACCAAAAAGAACCAGGTGCTGGTTCAGAGCTAGTGCTAGTGCTGGATCAAAGTTGGTTCCACTAGCGAGCCTTCTAAGAACTGTTTTGCCTTTCCATGGGCTAGAGAGCCACCACAGAGCCAAGTCTTACGCCACGCCTCATCTGCACTAACAAGCAACGTTAGTGCAGCAGAGGCAAACACAAACACAACATCAACAATAACAGATGTTGCTTTACTGTTGATGCTCATGGCTTTGCAAACCTACATTGTGCACTGCAATGTGTACGTGTAGCTTCATGTAATTTGTATAAACGAAGGTTGTAAACAAGAATAACGGAAAGTACATATCATTATTTTATCATTAACATAGACAAAAAGGTAGCCTTAGCATGTAGCTACCTAGTATCATGTGTGCTGATAATTAGTCATATTGCGGTACAGTAAAATTGTATTAAACATTGGCATACTTAAGGTACATTATCAAAGGAGCTAACAGTAACCATGCCCCCAGCCCTGCCCCCATCCCCTACTTAAGGTACATTATCAAAGGCACTAACAGTAATCCTGCCCCAGCCCCTACTTAAGGTCAAAGGCGCTAACAGTAGCAGCAAGATAGTAAATAAGAGCTGAGCTTCTCTTTTCAAATTTAAAACCTAAAGAGAAAATTATATAGATGGCACTTCTTTGTTTTGGGTTTGACTTTTTTCTATTTCTATAAATTGTGTTTACATACAGTTAACATTTTCCATATACATTGACTACTTTGTAACTGTTGAAAATTGTTTTGAAAGAAGAGAACAAACACTAAAAAGAGAAAGTACAGATGAGAGAGAAAAGCAAAAAAAAAAAAAAAAACACAGAGAAATGGCAATGTATGTAATTCATGTTGATTGACACCGTTCTTGTTTAGTTCCCAGAGTACTACATTCCTATCCCCAGCAACGGCCTAAAGTTAGCAGAAGAACATAAATCTTGTTCGTACTGTTTGTCTGGCTAACAATGTCTATATGCCAGTCTTTTTTCTATTCAATTTCTTCTTTTAATATGCTAACACTAATCTGACCATCTGTCTGTCAGAGATTCTTGATTTGATTCTTTTATTTTAAAAGATTAGTTGTTGAATATTGATAGTATTTATATCGAAATATCATTGTAGCCAGCAATAAACTGACTAGATTTTGAAATTTATTCAGAGGAGGTCAGGTTCACAGCAAGCTCAAAAGTTTTAATTATTTCATTAACTTCCTGCCTAACTGTCTTTTATATGTCAAAAAACTAAGCTTCTAGATGCTCATATATCAAAATTATTTTGCCCTGACATTTCTCTCTTATTTCTTTCAGATCCAACATTTACTGTGACATTCAAATCTCCAGTCATAGCCCAGTATGTAGGTGATCCCACAGAGCTTGTGTGTCAAGTGTCCAACATTTCCCAATTCTGGGGCAAACGATTGAGTGTCTGTTGGTTCTATTCTGTTGCCTCTTCTGATGGTGGGCACGTTGGCACTGATGTTATTGCCTCACTGAATGAAAATGGGGCTATCATTCCCAGTGATAAATATAGGGACCGCATTGATTCGGGTCTCATCCTGGTAACCCGAATTGAGCCAGCTACCTTCAAGCTCCGCCTTCTTCACACCACAAATGCAGATGTAGGTGAATATGTCTGTAGTGTCGCAACATGGACACTCACTCGCCTTGGCATCTGGAAACATACATCAGAACAACAAACTCATGGACTAAAAGTCAGCTTGGCCTCGAAGGGTGAGAGAATTTTCATAATTCCATTTAATTTCAGCAGGTTACACTAAATTATAGTGATGAAACCAGTGTTGTAATGTAACGGAGTACAAATACTTCGTTACCGTACTTAAGTAGAAATTTCATGTATCTGTACTTTACTTCGCTATTTAAATTTATGTCAACTTTCACTTTTACTCCACTACATTTCCTAGATAAAATGTATACTTTTACTCCGTTATATTTCCACTAAGCATCTTCGTTACTCATTACTACAAAATAAAATAGAAATGTGAAGAAATAAAAGAAGAAATGTGTGCGACTGCAATAAGGGAGGTTTGGCGAATCACTGCTCCTAGATTGCATTACGCTCCGCACGCTCTACGGGGAAGCACAGGCACGCGCAGCGTGCACGCGCAGACAGAGCTGGAGGCATTTATCTATAACGTTAATCGGCTGAAAGTCGCAAATACGGCAACCAAAAGCAGTGAAATGTCACTATTCTTATTACCAGAGTTGTAGCACAAACAAAGTATTAATGCAAACAATCCATTCAATACTAAATAAAAATAACATTTATTGATTTGGTCTTTGTCTTGTGAATATTAGTTTATTAATGGCTGTATTCATTGGACACACTGTTTGTAGAGAATGCACACACATGAACTGATTTGATTCAAGACTGACATCATTACATCATGCAAAACCTCCATGAAGTGTCAATGACCCACCACCGTATTTTACAGATGGTTTGGGACAATACACTTCTTGGGAACATTATTTAATATAGTCTAATGTAGAACATTTTTAAACTACAAATTACTACATATTTAACAGTTAAACATTAACTAGTATTGATACGCATCATGTCATCATACTACAAATCTTTTATTTTAATGCATTAATAAACATCAATAGTAATCAAGTCTCATTAAACCATTAATAATAATGATAAAAGTAATGCTAACAATAATAGAAAACAAGCATTGATGATTTATGTTATTTGTCCTTCTTTAAGCCTCTGTATTATGGTTTTCATTTTCCATCAATCCGAGATTCTTGTTAATACTAATTTTCAAGAATAAAACATAAACATGAATATAAACAAAAAAAAGACACATTGCCACCATGTCCAGCCCTAAATATGAACACTGATGATGTTCTTTGTGAGACATTTCTTTTCAGGGACATATATATTATTTCAGGGATATATATTATTACATATTATTACTACTTTTGTGTGATTGAGATCTAGTTTGGCTGAAGTGAAACCTGGCAAAACTTGGTATTATGGTATAAATTATATTATATTTCCAGTGTGTGCCTTAATGGGACACTTGCTTTGACAGACACATTTGGACTAATATGCATCCTAAACCAGTCAGAGGCTATGAGACTGTATTCTACAGTACTCGTTGCTGCCTCTCAAGTGCAACTTATATTGTTACTTTTAAAATTCAACAGACAGTAGCCAAAAAGCATATATAAAGTGTCTCAGCTTAATCAGTTTGATGTCATCCTGCCCCACCAATATCTATGTTCATGGGCTTCTGCTGAATGTATATATAAGTTGTGCTTTACACAAAACTAATTTGATAACTTTGATAAATTTGATAACTCACAATCTCCCCCACTCCTTTATCCAGGCCCTGGCATCAGTGTAATCGCCCGACACATACGACAAGCAACTTTCAGTGGATCCACTTTTGAAATGAACTGCCTGGCTAAACATAAGAACCTCTGGGATGGTGTGTCCCTTTCTGTTCACATATTGGTCCAGTATGGTGTAGGTGCCCCGAGTCGGAAACTTGCTTCATTCAGCCCTGACCTGGTTCTGAAGTTAGAGGACTGGTTCGAGTCAAGTCGACAGGACAGCCTGAGTCTGATGAAGACTGGCAACATGGAGTTCGTATTCCGAATTCAGGGTGTGCAGATGATGGATAGAGGATTCTACTACTGTGAAGTTGCAGCATGGACTAAGCCAGATGGGAAGAACTGGGTAGAGATGACGAAAGGAGAGTCAAATAAAATTCAGATTAACTTTGAGCACACAAGTAAGGGCTTAATTAAATTATGAAATCTGAATGGATGATTGCTATACAAATGATCCAAACTGAGTGAGCTGTAAATCAGTAATTTAGGAGTTTTACAGTGAATGTAAAATAGGGGAGGGGAAATTGTTGCACGATAAACAAGTTATAAGTGTATGATTAAGCTAGTGTTATAATTGCTCTTAATCTTTCAATATTATTATTTTTCTCAGGGCCATCATTTGACCTTTCCATCATGTCAGACACTACCAGTGTGTACCCCTGGGAAACGGTTAAGATAGATTGCATTATCACTGTAATAGGAACTTCCAGCACAGGTATGTATTTTTTTTTAATGGAAAAAACTCAATTAATTGAAAAAATGAATTTGCAATCTCAGTGCTCAGTGTTCATCATTTTAAAGTTGAAATTTAAAATTAAAAACCACATGGGAGTGGGCAATCTGCATTCTGAATAAAGTTTTTTTTGTTAAACAGGACAGCCATATTTCTTTTGAAATGCATGTTTTTGTATGCAAAACTGTTTTTCTGTGAGGTCCATAAATACCATAGTTGCTACTAGTGATCAAAAAGTGTTAGTAGTGAGGACAGCTTTTAGTCTACACACAGTGTAGAAATATATATATATATATATATATATATATATATATATATATATATATATATATATATATATATACATATATATATATATACGTATATATATATATATATACGTATATATATATACGTATATATATATATATATATATATATATACACACACACACACACACACAGTACTGTGCAAAAGTTTCAGACAGGTGTGAAAAAATGCTGTAAACAAAGAATGCTTTCAGAAATATAAATAATGAGCATTTATTTCTGTCAATTTACAAAATACAAAGTGAGCAAACAAAAGAAAAATAAAATCAATATTTGGTGTTACTACCTTTTGCCTTCAAACCAGCATAAATTTTTATAGGTACACTTGCACAAAGTCAGGGATTTTGTAGGATTATAGTCAGATGTATAATCAACCAATTATAACAAACATGTGCTAATGATCATCAAGGTCACACATAGGTTGAAACCCAGTCATGAACTGAAACAGAAACAGCTGTGTAGAAAAACTGGGTGAGGAATAACCAAACCCTGCTACTGAGGTTGTGAAAGACAGATTCATGTCATGGCAAGATTGAGCACAGCAACAAGACACAAGGTAGTTATACTGCATCAACAAGGTCCCTCCCAGACAAAGATTTCAAAGCAGACTAGGGTTTCAAGATGTGCTGTTCAAGCTCTTTTGAAGAAGCACAAAGAAACGGGCAACATTGAGGGTTGTAGACGCAGTGGTCGGCCAAGGAAACTTAGTGCAGCAGATGAAAGACACATCAAGCTTATTACTATTATTATTATTAGAACTGGCAGAAACCAGTGGGACCCAGGTACACTGTCTGGAGAAGTCTAGCCAGAAGTGGTCTTCATGTTCATTCACTGCATTTTGTCCATTTATGGAAATAAACGTTTAATACTTCCATTTTTGAAAGCATTCTTTGTTTACAGCATTTTTTCCCACCTGCCTGAAACTTTTGCACAGTACTGTAAATTTAGAGGTACCTGAAAATCTCTGATAAAAGAGTCGAAATGCCATAGCATCAGAAATGATTTGGCACTATCTGTGTCGGAGATGTTTTTACATTTAAATTACATTTATTACATTTATAACAGTGAACAGTGATGTGACATACGCCTAGGTAATGTATGGTGACCCATTGCTCTGCATTTAACCCAGTAGTGCACTCACACAGCAGTGAACACACACAGTAGGCAGTGGGCAGCCATAAATGCTGCGGTGCCCAGGGAGCAGTTGGGGGGGATTCGGTGCCTTGCTCAAGGGCACATCAGGCACATCGTGGCTGGCCCGAGACTCGAACCCACAACCTTCAGGTTACGAGTCAGACTCTCTAACCATTAGGCCACGACTGCCCCATAACATACAGATGTTAGTGCATCTCTAATATCGGTCACAAACGAAATCCCTACACAATATAACCTCAAATATCTTAACATAGAGACAAAGTAAAGGCTTATAATAGACCATATTTTAAAAGCGCACCTATATTTTTTATTGCACAACCTATCACAGTCTTTAAAAGAATGTATCATACTTAAGACCCTAATTCCCCTTTTCTGTTCTGGCACCACAGTGACGGATTAAACTTTCCCTAGGGGTCTGGACTGCTGAGTCACTGGCTATTTTCAAACGACGGTTAAAGACCTACTTGGTCATGAAACACTTCAACTTCCTTCCTTGTTTGCTGCATATATGTTTATAAAAAAAACATACAAAAAAAACCCAAACTTGAACTAGATTTGTAAAGTTCGTTGTGACAAACTTTGATGTTGGCTTTGACAGTGCAAGTATTCACAAAGGCCGGTGCATTTTGGAGGCGAGTGGACAGAAATATTGTGAAAGCTGCTGGACCACTAGGGTGCCAATACTTTTGGAGGTGAGCGGACATGAGCATGTGACGTGACCAGAATACCCGTGGGGCAGTACCCCTCAATGTGCTGAGTGTTTTGATATGTCACATGTCCATGTTGTGCAAATTTTTGATTTCGCTTGTTTTGGGGGCGGGGCTACACATGACCAGAATACCCGTGGGGCAGTTCCCCTCATTGTGCTGAGTGTTTTGATATGTCACATGTCCATGTTGTGCAAATTTTTGATTTCGCTTGTTTTGGCGGCTGGGCTACACGTGACGTCACGTGACGTGACGTCACTTAAAACCCATGGGGCAGTTCCCCTCATCGTGCTGAGTGTTTTGATATGGCACATGTCCATGTTGTGCAAATTTTTGATTTTCACATGACGTCACGTGACCTCATGTGATGTCACGTGACATGACCATAATACCCGTGGGGCAGTTCCCCTCATTGTGCTGAGTGTTTTGATATGTCACATGTCCATGTTGTGCAAATTTTTGATTTCGCTTGTTTTGGGGGCGGGGCTACACGTAACGTCACGTGACGTGACCAGAATACCCATGGGGCAGTTCCCCTCATTGTGCTGAGTGTTTTGATACGTCACATGTCCATGTTGTGCAAATTTTTGATTTCGCTTGTTTTGGGGGCGGGGCTACACGTGACGTCACGTGACGTGACCAGAATACCCATAGGGCAGTTCCCCTCATTGTGCTGAGTGTTTTGATACGTCACATGTCCATGTTGTGCAAATTTTTGATTTCGCTTGTTTTGGGGGCGGGGCTACACGTGACGTGACCAGAATACCCATGGGGCAGTTCCCCTCATTGTGATGAGTGTTTTGATATGTCACATGTCCATGTTGTGCAAATTTTTGATTTCGCTTGTTTTGGGGGCGGGGCTACATGAGACATCGCGTGACGTGACCAGAATACCCATGGGGCAGTTCCCCTCATTGTGCTGAGTGTTTTGATATGTCACATGTCCATGTTGTGCAAATTTTTAATTTTGCTTGTTTTGGGGGCGTGGCTACATGTGACGTGATGTGGTGTCGAGTGACGTCACCAGAATACCCGGTGGGGTGCCAATACTTTTGGCAAAAAGTGGCTACTGAGGGTTTGGACATTTCATGTCAATACTGCAGTCATTATGGGATTCTACTTATTATACTGCATAGAACAGTACATACAATTCTTAATGTTGGATGTATTGTGTGTGAGAGCTTAGAGGACTTTTCGGAATTCCCCATTCAAGTCTATGGGATGTTCGATCGTCGACTACGGGAAAACCGAAAATTCCGTCGGAACTCCGGAATAAAAACTTCGTCCGGAGTAAGGTCCTAAAGAACCTGTCCGAGTTCGGTGTAAATCGCTCGAAAACTTGCCGAGTTATAAACCTCAAAAGTTTATAATGGAAGTCTATGGGAAAAAAGGCCACTTTGAGCTTCCGTACCGGGAATGCCGGAATTCCGATCGCTTAGAAAAATAGAAGCAACAAACTTCAGACCAGGGTCTACGACATATCCGAATTTGGTGCATGTGGCTCGAACACCCTAGGCCGCATTTTTTTAAATAAATTTTTGTCTAATAATAATAATAATAATAATAATAATAATAATAATAATAATAATAATAATAATAATAAGCTTATAACGGAAATCAGAATGTTGGCTTCTACAAAGCCAACATAACAATATTTTAGACTCATGGTATCTTACAGTAAGTATGTAACCTAGTGAACCAGAGTTAATGTATCCAATGATACAGATTTAAGCACTTCTGTACGTTGCTCAGGATAAGGGCATCTGCCAAATGCTGTAAATGTAAATGTACCTACCAACAGGGTTAGCCCCACCTCCTCTCTTAGATAAAAGTTTTTGTATTTTCCTTGATCAGAGTTGGTGTTAGATTGCACCTGAATCACTCTTAGGGGCTTTTCACACCTGGTCTCTTCATGCGTTTTCTGTGATCAGATAGTTATCCGATTGTAAAAAGACCAGGTCTAAATGCCCTCCGAAATTTTTTTGAGACGGATATAAATACGATCATTCAAGCCACTTCAGGAGGTGGTCTGGGACGCATTTCAGATGAAACTGGCCAGGTGCAAATGAAGGTGGTTGTTCAAGCCACATACATCAGCGCTATACTCCTCCCAAATGGAAGTACGTCACTCACAAGTGACTCACGAGCCGTGCATTTGCTCTGTAAAAGAAGCCATCACTATGTTTCTCCCCACCAGTACTGGCTCCGATCTTTCACCCAGGTGTCTTGTTGGGTTTTAAAATGCACTGCTGTATTGATATCCGATTCGCCAAGACGCATTTATGTGGCCTAATGTAAATGGAACAGTTTAAACAAATCAGATCGGATCAGAGAAAACACATGAAGTGACCAGGGGGAAAAAGGCCCTTAAGCTAAATTCTGAGTTAGAAATTTTTATGCTAAGTTAGGAGCTATCTGAGGACATCCTTATAATCTTTATGAATACATAGACTCTGGCAGGAAAACAAACCATCATTAGGGAAAAAAACAGTATAAACAAACTGTACAACCTGTTGTTTGTGAAGATGTGGAGGAAGGCTTGGGATGCAGACAGCATTCAAGCTCCAGGCTTGCTTTTACTTCGTTACATTTTATGTAAAATAAAATGTAGATTAAAGTGCAAGTGCACATTCAGAGGTGACTGTGTGAAAATTTGTGCATGTCCATTTTGTGTATTGTAGTACCACAAATAAAATAAAATAAAATAAAATAAAATTTTATTTGTCACATACACATACATACAGAGTACAACATGCAGTGAAATGCTTTTTACGTCTATCCGGTATTCAAGCATAAAAAGGAATGGAATGGATAAAAATAACCCAAAAGGTGGTAGATTAAATAAAAAATATAAACTATATAAAAACGATATAAAATAAAGTATGAAAATATATGTGAAAAATATATGTATATACATAAATGTGTATTCATTGTGTGGATGGCTATATTAACAGTTAAAGTTTCTGAGTGTAGATGACTGCAGATGTGTTACATGACCAATAAGCATTTTAGTGCACAGTTAAAGTGGCTGAGTGCAGATGTGTGTTGGTGTGTAAGGTGATGAGTGGCACCAGGGTGTTTCATGATCTGACTGCTTGGGGAACAAAGCTGTTGCAGAACCTTGTAGTTTGTTGGCAGAAGAACGAACAGGAGGATTGAAGGCAGTGTGCCTGAAAGATGTCCTGAGTAGAGGAGAGGGAGACCCCTATAATCCTCTCAGCTGTCCTTATTATGTGCTGTAGTGTCTTGCATTCTAAGGTTTTGAAATTTCCAAACCACACAGTGATGCAGCTGGCCAGAATGCTTTCCACAGTTCCTCTGTAGAAGGTGGTAAGTATTGGTAGTGGGAGGCTGGCTCTTTTTAGCCTTTGCAGGAAGTAAAGTCCAGGTGAGGTCATCAGAAATGTGTACCCCAAGAAACTTGGTACTACTGACTTTCTCAACTATGGTGCCACTGATGAGCAGGTCCGGAGGTCAACAATGA
Organism: Tachysurus fulvidraco; assembly: GCF_022655615.1. NCBI lineage: Eukaryota > Metazoa > Chordata > Actinopteri > Siluriformes > Bagridae > Tachysurus > Tachysurus fulvidraco. Next base: position 5,928,833 of record NC_062535.1, read on the forward strand.
TCTCCGATGTTTTGTTTACATTGAGACATTTTTTGTTGTAACATCAACTAACCAGTTGCACCTCCTCTCTGCATAGTGTTTCATTGTCGTTTCTGATGCGTCCCACTACTGACATATCAGCAAACTTGACAATGAGGTTGGATTCCGACTTTGCTGTGCAGTTGTGGGTGAGCATTGTAAACAGCAAAGGGCTAAGCACACAGCCTTGTGGGGCACCTGTGCTCAATATGATGGTGCATGATGTTCTGCTGCCAATGCACACTGTCTGCAGTCTCTCTCTCAGGAATGCTATAATCCAGTTACACAGTGGAGTGTTGAGGCCCAGTAGAGAGAGATTCTTCACCAGTTGCTGGGGCATGATTGTATTGAATGCTGAGCTGAGGTCAATAAACAGCATTCTGACATACTGTATATGTCCTTTGTGTCCAGATGAGAGAGGACAGAGTGCAGGGTGTGGGAGATAGCATCGTCAATGGAGCAGTTGGGACAGTATGTAAATTGCAGTGGGTTCTCTGAGGTGGGCAAAGTGCATGTGCCTCCTGACCAGATGCTCAAAGCACTTCATCATGATGGGAGTCAGTGCTACCGAGCGGTAATCATTGAGACACCTCACCGTTGACTTCATCGGCACTGGGAAGATGGTGGTCTTTTTGAAGCTCACAGGGACCACAGCCTGACTCAAGGACATGTTAAAGATGTCTGTGAGGACACCTACCAGCTGGTCAGCACAGTCCATGAGCACTCTCCCTAGTACAGTATGTTATTCATGCCAGCAGCTTTCCATGGGTTGACTCTAGAGAGTACACTCCTCACATCACCTGCTCCTCTGGGGTAGGCATGGACCTGCATGCTCATGTGGTTTTCAGAGCTTCAAACGTGCATAGAAGTCATTTACCATGTCTGAGTAATGGCTTTCACTGTTAATGGCATGTGAGATGATTTTGTAGTCAGTTAGGGCCTGGATGCCCTGCCACATGTGTCTGGGGTCCTTGGTATCACAGAAGTGGTGCTATTAATTGCTTTCTTTGAAAAGCTGAACCCTTACTGACCTGGGAGGCTTTTCTTCTCCTGACTTGAAGGCATGAGCAGGACATGGATTTCACCCGTCAATCAGTTTAGATTTTTCAACAGTGATGTCATCAATGCACTTCTCTATGTACCAGGTCACCAAGTCAGTGTATTCTTCTAGACAAACATGCTGGTCATAGGTGGCAGTTTCCATGGACATGTTCCAGTCTGTACTCTCAAGCAGTCCTGAAGGGCTGAAGTGGCTCTTTCTGCCCAGACTCTGATGTCCTTTGTACTGGTATGGAGCACTTCATCAATGGGCTGTATGCTGGGAGTAGGTGGGCTGATTGTCCTAGATAGGGGCAAGGGATGACTTTGTGTGAATCCCGGATGTTTGTGTAGAATTGGTCAAGTATGTTGTCTCCTCTTGTGGCAAAATTTATGTGCTGGTAAAACCTTTGTGCAACAGTTTCCAGTTTTGAGTGGGTAAAATGCCTCCAGGTGGGCCATTTGTTGCTCAGTGATGGTATAATACAGCTCTCGCAGCACTTCATTATCATTAACACTAGAATTTGTGCTTGGAGCAATTTACACTGCTACTATTATAATAGCCTTGAATTTCCGTGGACAGCACAGCCGGCATTTTACTACTAAAAACTCCATCTGTGGTGAGCAGTGGGAAGCAACTATCATGGTATACACCCGTTATTGTTTATATAAACACAGAATCCACCACTGCAGCTCTCACTGGAAGCCTCGGTGCACCTGCATGGTACGGTATTAGCCCATTTGGCTGGATAGCTGTGTAGGGGATGTTGCTCTGCAGCCACCTTTCCATGAAAATAAGCACACAGCAATTCCTTGTTTCAGCCTAGGTGGTCAGTCGGAGTCTGAGGTCTTCCATTTTGTCATGTGAACGCACATTATCCGGTAGTACTGATGGGAGAGCCAAGCTGACACCAGCTTGATTATGGTGACTCCAGAGCCCTTTCCACCCTCTGTGTGCCCTTAAAATCAAGCTGATATCAACGGCCTTGGCACTGCCTTTTTCAGCCAGTGCTGTGCAAATTCCACACCATGAATGTTTGGGGCATAACCATCACAATTACTTTGTCTTCCTACAACTACTAAAATGTGTAGATCTTTAAAAAATAATTTTGTGCATTTCTCTTTATCTAGACAATGTTGCATATGAAATACGATGGTATCATGGGAGTCATTTTCAGGGATCAGACAGCTTCGTTCTGCTGACCAGTATAGATCATTTGGGTGTGGTAAGGAAAAGCCCTCGTAATGACACCAGTGACTGCAGTCTGGAGCGTCTCAGAACCCGAACCTTTACCCTCACCATTCATGGCACCCAAGACAGTGATGCTGGCGAGTATTATTGTACTGCCACACCATGGATACGATCAACCACAAAAGATAATTGGAATAAAGAACCAGAGATCATATCCAAGAGGTTCTTTCTTAATGTCAAATTTGCATGTGAGTTATATTATGATGCCAAAGCATATTTACCACACAAATATTTTTGCATAAAAACTTAAACATACTGTAAATTTGTATCTGATTGTTATTCTTTTTGTTTTTTTTTTAGTATGGGATTCAATGAAATTACCCTTGCTTTATGGGACCTGTACATCCCTCACTATGGGTCTCTTTTCTCTTATTCTGGGCCTCCTCTGTACTATGTGCTGCTGCAGAAACACTACACACACTAAAAACCCTCCACACACTCGCATCAAGCTCATCAACCCACAGAATGATTGACATGTACTACATGAAGCAGATGCTTGTTTGCATCTTCAACAAAGCACTAAGATGACTAAGTAATGTTTCAGAGATTACATTTCTCTGTTATTCACAAGTGGACCCTATTCACAGCTGACGATGGAACCAGAGAAGATACTCAAACAGAAAATGCACCTATGGCATTTGTTTGATTTATATTGTGATACTCTGCAAAAATAATAATAATTTAATAATGACTTTGGTTTTGTAGATTTAATCTTTAATAAGATTTACCAAGAAGGTTTTATAGAAATGACTACAGAAATACCAATCCTGACAACCAGGATCAATGTTTAATGTTCAAAGACTTTAGTGCCAGTGGATGTCTCTGAGTACTAACAATAATTAACTGTGAAAACTCTTTTAACCAGTTAACATGTTTGACACATACATGGTTTCTGTTTTTAAATATTGGTATTGTTTTTGTTTTTTTGTTTTTTGTTGTTTATTTAGTCAAGTTTTTATAAAATTCTATTGTGTGGTAGCTTGTTTTACTCTGGATGTTTATGAGTTCAGGTAATATTTCTAATAGTATTATTTAGTAATACTGAATGTTAGGCAGTCCCAGAAAACATCAGACGTCACTGTGGCTGAAAAAAGGAAAAGAAACTCTGAACATAAAAAGAAAATCAGGTTTGGAATTATAATACTTATAATATTTACCCATGAATGCAAATTAAGACAGAGCTTATTAAACTATAAAATATATAAAAGGAAAATGATGAACAGCAGGATGACACGATGCTCTGCTTCACATTACTAAAAAAAATCCACATATGACATGTTCAAAAGTTGGAAAATGTAACCAAATCTAAAATGTCATAGACTTAAAATGTAAATATCTTTTTCATATAAAACTACTAGTCATATAAAAATGAATCCAGGCTTTATATTTTTTCTAATAATCCATCTTTCTAAACCAGTCTGATAATTGGAAATCAAATAAGAAAATTATTTTTTCATCCGGAAGGCAATGTATTTCGACAACAACCATGTGTCAAAAAGCACATGTTCAGATAATATATTTTTAGGCGCAGTTTCAAAACCACCTTGAAGTATAAGCTTTATTATGATTTTCCTTATGATGCTTACATTAACCAAGTTACATTCATATTTTCCCTTTACTTTAGTTGAGGAATTTTCAAACTGTTCCTGCATTTTATTGATCTAACCTGTGAGAATATGTTCATTATAATCAGATTATTTTGATTTCAAGACTGAAACCTGAATAGCATGGCCATAAAAAGCACATTCAAAATTGTAAAATAATAATTGAATTTGCAGATCCAATAAAGTCACACATATCACAAATAAAGAATCTGAGTATGTATTTTATTAATTTTTAAGATTAGCCCATTTGGTTCCATTTGCACTGAACATCATTTTATTTGTGCATAGCTAGTATAAAACTACTTAGGTCTGTGTAAGACCCTGTTTGTAATGCCCACTTAAAAAAAACTACACTTTTTTATATTTTATAACATTATTAGAAATTAAAATTTGAACTTTTAAAGATAAATTAGTCAAATGACATGTTCAAACCTGTGGGAAAATAATCATTTGCCTAGTTTCTGGAGTAGCTCAAAATAGATTAGCTTCTTATAACATCACAGCAATATAGATGTATCAGCGATGTAGGGATAAAAACAGGCCCAAATGCAGGATAGCTAAAATAAACTGGTTTAATAACTAAAAAACACAAAACAGGAACACAGACGTAACACAAGACGACAAAGGATGAGGATTCCACGCCGCCATAGGCAACGTGGCATGGTTAAATACACAAGACAATTAAAACATCAAAAACAGGTTTGCAGAAGCGGGGAGACACGTGACACAGAACATAAACAAAAGCACATGGCCAAAAGTCCTGGCTGGATCCTGACAAGATGGTTGTGCCCCTGAGCTTGCATGCCAGTGCACGCATTTCTATTAGAAATACAACCATCAGCCACAACATTTAGCTTAATGTCAGGTGCAATGGAGAACACTGAATATCTCATTACAGTGGCACCTGTCAAGGGTTTGGATATATTTGACAGCAAGTAAACAGTTCTCAAAATGTATGTGCTGAAAAACAGTAAAAATGAACAAGTGTAAGGATCAAGTGACTTTGACAAATATTCAAAACAGCAGGTCTTGTTTCTGGTATGCAATGGTTAGTACCACTACAAGTGGTCCAAAGAAGAACAACCTCTGTTCCCCTTTTCCTTTGTTTAATAGAATTAGAATCATTCAACTTTACAGTTTCAAACACAAAGTAGTTAAAAAATAAATAAACTACGCACAAGACATTTCTTTGCACAGATGTACACAGTCCTACTAAAAAAGACTTGATTTTCCAATAATAGTTGTTTCTGCATACATTATGCTTTCTGCTGCTGACCAACTGAGATGCAGATTTCATTTTTCCAACAGGACTTGGCACCTGCAAATAGTGCCAAAGCTACCAGTACCTGGTTTAAGGACCATGACCAAATTTCTAAAAATCCTGTCTTTGTATTGGTCTTAAGTAATATTCTAATTTTCTGAGATACTGAATTTGGGATTTTCCTTAGTTGTCAGTTATAATCATCAAAATTAAAAGAAATAAACATTTGAAATATATCAGTCTGTGTGTAATGAATGAATATAATATACAAGTTTCACTCCAGAGATTTCAGTCCTGCAAATCTCAAATCAGTGCTCAATCAATTCACCTCCCTACCAGATGCACTGGATGATGCTCTGTTTGAGGAGCAGAACAATGTAGCAATGCACAGTTCGAACCACATCAAGTTTGCTGATGACACAACCATGGTGGGTCTCATTAGTAAGAATGATGGGTCAGTATACAGAGAGGATGTGCAACATCTAACTGCCTGATGTAGAGCCACCAGCCTGTATCTAAATGTTGATTAAGCTAAAGAGATTATTGTTGAGTTCAGAACACCAGTTCCATTAGTAAACAAGCCCAGCAGTGCCTCCTACTTTCTAGGAAGGCTGAGGAAGTTTCACAATGTACTTTATATAATAAACAGTATGCACACTGGTCAGCACTATTTCGTGTATTATCTTGTATTGACAGTTTGCGCTATATTTTGTCTTGCACTGTTGCATTAGGTTGCACACATTGAGCGAATCATTGGCACAACTCTCCCCACTCTCCAAGACCTGTACTCCTCCAGAGTGAGCAAAAGAGCAAAGAAAATCACTCTGGACCCCTCACATCCAGCACACTTCCTCTTTGAACTGTTGCCATCTGGTCAGCGCTACAGAGCCCTGAGCTCCAGAACGACCAGACATAGGAACAGTTTCTTCCCTCAAGCAATCCACCTGATGAACAATTAACACAATGGAACACACAACACATAATATTTGCACTGTGTATACCTCAGTTGCACATTTCATACTTGCACTCTGTACATACATACATACATATTGTCTGTACTGTTTACTTCAACTGCACATTTCACAATTGCACATGTGTACATACAAATTGTATATATTGTATACTTATTTGCATATGTATATTTCATATGTTTCTTTAAACTGCACATTTCACACCTGTAAATGTGTACATACAATTTCTTCTATACTGCATATGACATCCTGTTACACTGTGGGAGATTATGTCACTAAAACAAATTCCTCGTATGTGTAAACATGCCTGGCAATACAGCTGATTCTGATTCTGATTCTGATATGCTGTTAAAATGTCAATAAAAGATTCTTGACTTGATTTGCCATAAGGCAAATCCCTCACTAAGGCAAATGTATAAAGTCCGACTGTGTGAAGCCCAAAGGTATTGCACCTGAGGTGCAGGAGAGGGGTGAGAAAATAAATAGCAAAAATAAATAATTAAAAAGGCAGTATCAGGCCTGCCAATGTTTACGCTGTCATTTCATAAAAACATACACTGTACTTTTACATTATCTGCTTGTCCTTTTACTAGTTTAGCACTCTGTAGAAAAAACTACTGAGAATCATGACAATTTTAATTCAAATAATACCTCATCATAATTTGTATGCTTATTATCCAACTCTTAACCAAATAAACTTGAAGGCTAACTAGGTATAATTATTTTTAGGTAAAGTGTTTAATGGGAAGGGTGTGGATTAAAAATGGAAAATCCTACATAAAATGTGCAGAATTATTAGGTGGCTTTTCTGCCTCCAGAAGATTCTATTCAAAAATAGAAATACCTGTGCCAGATGCAGAACACTGCAGATTAAAAACAATTTAGGCATGACCACATGGCAATCCAAACTTCCACCATCTGATAGAACTGCATCATTCCAGAAGTGTTCAGAAGTACACGATCACTGACATGGCTAAAGTAAGGAAAGCCGGGATGCAATCTGTAAGATAATGCAGATAGTGACATGAAAGTGACCCTACAGTAAATGGACCAGCTGAGTGGAGCACAAAGAACCAGTTTAAGTGAGTCACAAGGGGGGGATCTTTATATATGAGTTAATTAGATCTTTTCTGGTTGAAGATGGATTGAAAATCAACTCCCAAACTTAATGTCAGTTTTGAGAAGACACTTTTCTTCAAGCAGTGGTACAGGAAGAACTCAATTCAATTCAATTTATTTGTAAAGTGCTTTTAACAATTGACATTGTCTCAAAGCAGCTTTACAGAAGCATTCCTCGATTTGGATCTTGATGTGGGTAATAAAACAAGTTTTATTTAAACTTTATTTCCCTGTGAAATTTCTGTAGGTGATTATCCCTGTCATGGGACTGTCATTCTTTGGCCTGATGCAAATTGCTCTAGAGTGCCCCAGGGGAATGCTCCTAGGTTAGGTGACTTACGTTATGTCTCAGGTCCAAAATATATTGAATTTAATTTTTTAATCCAATCAGTCAATTAATTATTAATTTATTCGCACCTTACAATAACCAAGTTTAACCAAAATACTTCACAGCATTAAAATAAATGACAAAACAATGGATATTACAATAGGATGGCAAAAAAAATAGCAATAAAATATACAAAACCCAGAAAATCATTATTAGTAATATGGATGAAGGTCCCTCCTCCCAATTTTTCTTAACGCCTTGTGCTGTAAAAGATTTTTGCCTGTATAATAAAAAATAGTGAAAACCATGTGACCTCAATTCACAAAAACATGCTCAACCACGTCACTCTTTCACAGTGAGATTGAAAATATCACTGCTGATTTTGCTCATCATTCACCGTATTACAATTGCTCCCCAGTGCAATAAAGTAAGTTGCTTACTATCTAGTCTTTCCTTCTTTCCACTCTTAGTTGTTCAGTTCTTTATAAACCTAATTTCAAACATGCCTGTGAATTCATTATCTTCCAGATTTCACCTCTGGTCTTGTAAACTGAACACTTTTGGATGTCTTTAAGTCTTTTTTCCCCCATCCTGTTCAAGTGACTCAATTACATCTTTTAGTTTATGTACAGTACCAAGACTTATCAACCAAAAGATCAGTCAACTCTTTATGCATCCTCAGGAGCTTGTAGTTTTATTGGTTAAATACAGAGATTCAGTCAAGTGCTGATGTTTTACCCTTATATTATTGAACTTCAAGAGGATTGCTTGCTTTTCAAAACAGAATCTTTTTGTTCACAGTCCTTAATGACTGCACATTTAAATTCAGCATTAAACTGTCTGTAATTTCCCAATTTTTGTTGTATGAAATCAACTATTGCCATGAAGAAGTTACTTGGCTGCAGCAGAGTTGCATTGAATTCATTGCATTATTATTATATTACATTTTATTTGTAAGCTAAAACAATCAGCAATGTAATTAGATGACTAAGTCACTGTGAATGTTATTGCCTATTTAAACATAGCTGTAAGTCATACATGGGGTGTGGCTGTTTACAATTCCAGGTTTAGAATTTAGGATTGGAACTACTACAACATTTGAACATTTGATTATGTCAGTAACATATTTGTACTGTAAGTGATTAAAGACCAGAAATATTCTTTGCACTGGCTTACCGGTCAAAAAGTTGGAATTGTGATTGAAAGGGTGCATCTCTTTTTGTTGCCATATTCAGCTTCAAATGAGCTTCATAATTATCACATGAAGCAGAGTTGCCTGTCTTTATCCTTAACACATGACTTTGCTTGCATGTGTAAAACATGTCAATGTGAGATGCTTTGTTCACACACTCACCGTCTTACATTACATTTACAGAATTTAGCAAATGCCCTTATCCAGAATAACTTACATTTTATCTAATTTTTATACAACTGAGCAATTGAGGGTTAAGGGCCTTGCTCAGGGGCCCAGCAGTGGCAGTTTGGTGGACATCACAACCACGAACTCACAACCTTCCGATTGGTAGCCCAACACCTTAACCACTAGGCAACCACATGCTATCTGGAGGATTAAAAAGCCACATCTACAATAGCTGCATAGAAATTTTACTAAGTAAAATGATAAAAAAAAAAGCTAATGATGTTGCACTGTAGCACCACCATTAGGTTAGTTGTGTTGATCTCCTTATGCTTTGGACTGCACAATTGTTATGGGAGAATAATAAGAACAAATACACTTAAACAATATGGTTCCCTTAATTATTAACTGAGGGAGTAGGTGGGATTAGTCACACTGCTTTGGGAACTAGCTTGACACATTTTCAGTGGTTTGGTAAAATGTTCTACTCGATATTGGGTTTTAATTTACATCTATCAACCTGTACAAAGAATGTTTAACATATCTGTTTTAATTTCCAATTATCAGGCCAGAAAATCTAACTTTGCCAGCGCCAATAATGCCAAAGCTATAGAGGACTTTTCCTCCATTATGTGAACATTAACATATTGACCTGTATGTATTCAGTGCTGTAATATGATTAGAAAACTGCATAAATGTTTACAGCAGTGTTCTAAGCTGCAGCGCATTGAACTATGTGGCTAACATTAGCATGAGAGTTAATTTCTGTAAGAGATATTATTTGTTCATTTATGTGTGTGTGTGTGTGTGTGTGTGTGTGTGTGTGTGTGTGTGTGTGTGTGTGTGTGTGTGTGTGTGTGTGTGTGTGTGTGTGTGTGAGATATTAATTTTGAAGCCTTTTCCTAGCTTGCTAAAAGGATCTTTCCTATTATTCGTACACACATTCATAGATGGACATCATTAACATTTTCTTGAGGAATTTTTGATAATTTAAAAACGGTATATCTGACGACATAACTTCCTGTCACCCGGAAGGAAACCCCGATAAGGCGGTAAAACATGACAGAAACCGGGTTTATTTTGGCTCCTCCTTCATCAGCTGGTTTCTTTCTGGATCCTACTGCAATGGCGGAGCAGCAGCAATTTTACCTCTTACTGGGGAACCTTATGAGCCCTGACAATAACGTCAGGAAGCAATCCGAGGTATGAAGCGCTTTCTAAACCTGTGTGTGTGTGTTGATGAATACTGTAGACGTTTGTACGTGTAGTCGGATTGCGATGAGCTTTATTCCTCAGTGCGGCTCAGTCCACGTGTGACGGGGCAAGTTTTCGGGATGTCCGCTAAGCTAAAGCGGGTAAATCTCTGGACATCCAGATCCACTCATCATGATCTGCTTCTTATTCACCAGGCAGTTTAATAACTTCACCCCAAATCCGAGCTTCATGTATTAAAACACTTTATCTTTCTAATAAAGGTCTCAGTGCTATAGGTTTGACGCTTTAAGACATTTACACTATAATATAATATACAGTGTGAAATGTTAGAACAATTAACAAGTAGCTCCTCAACACCGTGTGGCTTATAACCAGTTACCCAGAAGGTAATTGTTCTCTATTGTGATGGACTTGTTGGTTAGCATGTTAGCACGTTAGCTAACACAGAATTGTGTCCGTGTAGTTACAAAATTGTGACTTGAACAGTGTGTAGGGGCCCCTAAACGTGTCCCCGGTGTACATTAGTAACACTGAATGAACGCTTTGTGAGCCTTTGGTCCTTTATATCTCTGTGTGAAACAGAAAACTTCAGGTCTAACGCAGACATCCAGCTTTTATTACACTCACAGTTCGGTCTATTAAACATCTAAAACCGGACTAAAGTGTCTTTTATACCTTGCGTACATATTGTCCCATATTTCAGTGCTCATCAGTCGACGTTGGAATCCAACTTTCCCCAAATTAGCTAAACTTTTCTTTTCTTCCAAGTAAAAGTTTAAATGAGTTTTTCTTAACGCGACATCACCCCAGTAAAGGGAATCGTTTAAATAAAGCGGATTGTGTATAAACAAATGACCAATGCATCCTTTTACCTTTCATTTATCTGCTCAGTTATTTGCTTGTCTTTTCTGTTGGTTGTTCAAACATTTAGCCACAAATAGTGTCTTCTCAAATAGTAAGTGTTCTAGAACTTGTGAAGTGTCTTCTGTACTGTGGGACCTCCTGATGTTCTCCTGAGCTCTGTGATGGACTCTCTCATCCTCAGTGTTCTCCCTCCTCAGATAAACAGGTTACTGGGCATAATTCAGTCAGGAGGTGTTGGGTTAATATGGAGTAATCGAACTGACATTACACACACATTGTAGCTTGTTCGCTAATTCATTGCCATTTAACCCTAGAAGCTGGCAAAAAACAGCCTTTGTGCATTACATTTTATTCTGAACACCGGTGCCATGATGGGATTAATGCACACACAACTCGCTACATTATGCTACCATTGCTTTTAATTAGCTTCCACAGGTACTGATGAAGTTTAACTTTATATGTTCAGTATTTGTCAGGTGCTCTTATCCAGAATAACTTGTTTCTCATTTATACAGCTGAGCAGTTGAGGGAAAAGGGCCTTGCTCAGCTTGGTGGTGCTCACAACCTTCTGATCAGAATTTTTCTAATTCTGCTGAGAAGAGCTGAGTTTTATATTCCCTTGTCTGCACTACCGTGGCATGATCAAATCTCACAATAAACAATGTCTAAGTGTTAGTGTATTTTCATCTGGATTCTTATTGTGTCCTGTGTAATTTGTATTAATGTAACAATTATTTGGTCATAAATACTTGTGGATAAAGGATAGATGAGACTGAATGATGTATGGATGGGCAGATAGGAAGATGGATAAGTGGAGACAACTTAAATAATGTTACAGATGTAACAAAGCTGTTTTTAACTAGTTTATTTATAAAAATATTAGGATAATAGCCTTTTACACTTCAGCTCCTTTATGTTTGAACTAAATCTACACCCATGGGTGGTAATAAACTTATAAAGCTTATTTAACTTACTTATAACTTAGAAAACATTAAAATTCATTCAGTATTAGGACGATACCATCACTGGCTCGTTGCCCTAACTTTCAACTTGTTCTTTCATGTATAAGCAGTAATCTGGGAGTCTCTCTTTAAATTCCATACTTCTGTCCCAACATTTGGAGAAAATCTTATAGTACACTACTATCTATTACTTTTTCAATTCTGATTATGCTGGTATGTTTCTCGTGAAAAGGATAGGAAAGGATTTTATTATACTTTCATAGATCTTTCATAGTTCAATTAAGTTCCTGTTTATGGTGACAAATGAACAACATTAACATTTAAAATGCTTGTTTATTTGTGTTTTGTCGCATCTTCTAAAAGTCTATGCCTGGGGAAATAATGATGCTTTCTGCCTGGCCCCATCTAAAACTAGCTAATGACAGCACAGTCAGCTGTAAACACACCAACACTGATGACAACCCACAAATTTTATGGGGAAAGCTCTGCCAAAACTGAATTACTTTTCATAGCATTTATGAAATGAGGTTTTTGTGTGCAGCATTAATCTCTAGAATGTTTTCTAAACATGTGCCTTGAGGCTCTGGTGCCCAGCCTGAAATGTATACAGCTCTGAGGAAAGTGCTGTACAGCTACATATGCTCATAGACCTCCACTAACTGCTAGTTTCTCTGTGTGCCATCTCTCCACCTTCCACCCAGTTTTTCTCTCTTGACTCTGGATAACATATATAGTTGTGGCATTGAATAGAGGTGTAAATTTAATTTAGCAGGGAAAACTTGTTTATATAACATTTTCCGTATAATGGTGCATTTTCCTAAGGATTGTCCCCAGTATTTCATGATTTTTGCTGTACATTTTGTATTGTTTTGTGTTTGCTGCATTCTAATGTGCTTACATTTGTTAATTTCAATTTTGAAAATGTTCTTTTAATTGTAGGAAACGTATGACACCATTCCTGGATCAACAAAAATAAGTTTCTTGCTGCAGGCCATTCGTGATGCATCTGCTGCTGAGGAGGTAGGTAAAATCTCTTGGACCAAGTGTGTGCTGTGTGTGTTTATTTGATGGTAATACTAAATAAACGTTTTACTTCAAGCTGTTATGTGGGGCATTGATTGTGTCATGTTTCAAGTGCTTTATCAATCTTCAAAATAATAAATTGAGACCCAGGCTCGAAGGTCAGGGCTTTATACTCTAATATACGGTCAAGTCTGCGTGTACCAGGCGTTTTTATTGTTGAATTATACATTTTGTTTCTAAAACATGTTTTTTACATTTTTAACAAGTTTATATAAGGAGATTTGTTTATATACTTTTTTGCATGCATGTTGGATGCATGATGTCCTGAATGTAACAGAATGGTTCAGTTCAATAACAGAATTTGGAAAATGGCAGTTGCCAAATGCCATAAATGTAAAGTTATTTACAGAAGTGCTTCGACTTCATTAGTAAATACATCTTCATTCTGGTTACTATCAGTCTACTGTTGGGGAGCATAGTAATGACAATCATATAACTATAGGAGGTTTCAGTGTGCATTAGCAGGATGTAAAAAAAAATTGTGAACATGACCTACCACCCTGCTAATTTCTAAAAACCTAATTTCTAGTTCTAAATCCATCCGGAAAATCATTGTGCCCCAATAACAAACTGGGCCTCACTGAAACTGCTTGTTTTACCCAGCAATATCTTTTCACCTAATTTTGGCACTATAAATAATTCCAGGTAAAATCCAGGTATTCATAAATTCCCTTGGTCGAGCAAATTTAAAGCTATTGTAATTCTGACCAGTAAAAATTTTCCATGATGTTCCAAACAAAGTAATTGCTTAGATACAGGCTCACTTTGTTTGGCAGCTTTGCAGTAAATTTTTCAGCAAACCACTTGGAATATCAACTTTTAGAAAACTTCCAGGTTGGTCTGTAGAGGATGACCAAATCCATGATGACTTTGCAAAAAGAATAAGAGTCTTAAATCATCATGGTAAAACAAACGTGCCAATAGAATGTGGTCCAACTAACCAAGAAGATTGTGGGGCAGCTCATAATGACTTTGCAAACTGATACACAACTTGGTGCCATTTTTACTGATACTTCAAATTTTGTCAAAAGTGTACTTCCTCTCCACCATCATGGATTTTGTCACAAATCCTCTTCAGACCAACCTGGACAAAGGTTTTTTAAAGTTGATATTCCAAATGGTTTGCTGAAAAATTTACTGCAAAGCTGCCAAAGAGAAAGTGAGACTGGTATCAAAGCATCGACTTTGCACACTGAGACCGATTTGGATACCATGACGTGAGGCTATTCAGCAGTAGCAGTCATGACCATAGTACGGAATAGCAGACCAACCTTGCTGCCTGTTCATCTTGACCCGTTTTCCTTTAGTCAGTGAAGTCCACAGCTGTCTGCGGGTGAAAACAGACACGAGTTTTCACAACTGACTCTTGTGTCTGGGTGCTTGAACTCGAAAATGTGGATTGCAGCATTAATTTTTATAAATTGTCATTACTATATCATGTTTCAATCTATTTAATGCAGAATTTCTACTGTCGGTTTAATGTAAAGTACAACTGATTTAATGATTACTGTTCAAGGGGTTGTAGGGGTTATATTTGTGTATATGGATGATTGTTCAAATCATGATCCATTAAACACACATCAGACAACAAACACCAAGAAAAATACACGTACATGAATGAGAATTGTGATCTGCTTTGTGTATTAAAGGCAGCTATTTGCTTGTAGAGTAACTTGTTCAGGCTGCATCATTTATTACACAGAGGGCCATCAAAAGTATTTTCAGTTTTTTGTTGGGCAAAAATATTATTGTACTATTTGTGCTTTATTTTTTCTTTGATTATTCACATTGCATCAATGTTAACCAAAGTTTTCTATAACCTAATGGATCTAATGTTTTTTAAAAAAAAACAACAACCTGATTAAAAAGAAAGATTTGATCTGTTTATTGTTTCTGGCTTCTTAATAATTTTTTTTTGTAGAATAACTTCTCTTTAGACAGGTATAATCCCAATTAATTAATGATTAATAGTGATGTTATTAGAAAATGTTTCTCTTTATGATTGATTCACATACAGGTTAGGCAGATGGCAGCTGTCCTGCTACGGCGTTTGTTGTCCTCATCCTTTGAAGAAGTTTACCCAAATCTGCCAATAGACCTTCAGACTGCCGTTAAGACAGAGCTGCTTGCCAGCATCCAGGTGGACGGATCCTCTAGTATCCGAAAGAAGATTTGTGATGTAGCTGCTGAGCTGTCCCGCAATCTTCTTGGTTAGTTGGACCACATTCTATTTAATTTTGTCATGTTTGTTTTGTAGCATGCTGACTGTCTCTTGTTTTTTAAGATGATGATGGAAACAACCAATGGCCAGAAATTCTCAAATTTCTGTTTGACTCTGTGAACTCCCAGAGTGTTAATCTACGAGAGGCTGCGCTACACATATTTTGGTGAGATGTTTTCACCATTTAGCTAGAACATTGATCAATAGGTTATTAAATTGCTTACTTGAAAGAATAAGTGGTTTATTCTACCTTTTTGCACAGGAATTTCCCAGGTATATTTGGCAACCAGCAGCAACATTATATGGAAGTTATAAAACGCATGTTGGTGCAATGCATGCAAGATCAGGAAAACTCACAGGTATAAAAAACACGATTTCACAATGAGGACTTATTAAACTGACATCAATTTGTGCACATAATGACCATTCTGATCAGTTTTTGATGTATAAATCAGAGTAAATGGGATGTCTGAAGCTTTTTTCGTTTCTTTACGTTTTTCTTTCTTTATTTCGATCTTTTTATTTATTTTTGAGCTCTTCTCATTTACTCAGTGGTTTTTCTTCTTTCTTTAATGGCTGCAGTAATAATCTTGATATTATGTTGATCTATAGTTGTGTGCAATACACCTGGTTTTAATCTGGTCTTTTAGATACGTATGCTTGCAGCACGTGCAACTGCCTCCTTCATTCTCTCCAATGAGAGCAACATGCCGATCCTTAAACATTTCTCTGATCTTCTGCCTGGAATCCTACAGGTGAGCAGTCACTGCATGCTTCAAATGAATTCAGTGAGCATAAAGTTGGTGCCTGTCATGGCCTTTTTTTTTGTGTGTTAAACTTGTCATAGCATCAACATAACATCTGGTGTTACAGGTGTGATAGTATAGTTCTGTGACTTCATTAGAAGTTTTTTAATAGATAAAGAGCCTTTAATGATTCCATGCTGTAATCCAGGCAGTCAATGAATCCTGTTACCAAGGCGATGATGCCGTGCTGAAGTCATTAGTAGAAATTGCTGACACCGCCCCTAAATACCTGAGACCAAACTTGGAGGCGACTTTACAACTTTGTCTGAAGGTATACATGTTAAGTCTTTGTTTTGATCAGTTATTCCTTATGGTGTTTGTTGTCTATAGCTATATAAAGAAATCTTCCTCTAGTTGGATTTTTTTTTTTGTGCCTGGTGGTTCCTTGAGGCTGCTCATCGGTGCTGTTCATCGAGGTTGTATTTCACAGGCAAATAGTAATATCTTCAGTTTAATGCTTGGATGTTGCTTACCTCTGTGACCTCCAAAGCCCGACTGGAGAAACATTCTGTGCTTAGTTTTAACACCACCAGCTTTGTGTCTTAGAGTTTCCCTTAATTTTATTCTCCAACAGCTTATGCAGAAAATGTTCATCTAAATTGGCTATCAAATGTCTACTACAACCCGAATTCCAGAAATGTAGATTTCATTTTATTTAAAATTAAAAAATTCTCAACAAGACTTTAAAACTTAATGTTTAAAGGGAGACATTTTACAGAACACTTATCCAAGAATTGAATCAAATCATTTGAAATTTGATGCCTGCTACAGGTTTTATAGTGCATTCATACTGAATTCCAAAACATGCAACCTGCCCATACTGTATGCACAATAACATGCTGGAAGGTCTCCCTCCTCTTAAGCCCAGAGGACACGGATTTCCAACAGGAATATTAAATTTTGACTCGTCTGACCATAGAACACTTCTTTACTTTGAAACAGTCTATTTTAAATGAGCCTCGGCTTACAGGACACAGTGGCGCTTCTGGACCATTAGTCATTTACGGCTTTCTTTTTACATCATAGAGCTTTAGTTGGCATCTGTAGATGGCATGGTGGATTGTGTTCATAGGACCATGTAGTAATGTCATTGACACAATCATGCCAATAAGTGTCATCAGAGGGCCTGAAGACCACGGGCATCCAATAAAGGTCTTCAGCCTTAAAGGCCGAGGTTTATTCCTGGAACAACAACACCCCCCCCCCCCCCCAAAAAAAAATAAAAAAAATAAAAAAAAATAAAAATAAAATAAGAATAATAAATAAAAAAATAAAAAAATTAAACATTTATCTTTGTTCTATTGTAAATAAAATATTGGCATGTGCGATTTTGTAAGTCTTATTTTATTTAAATAAATAAAAAATTATTTCTGGCATTCAGTTTGTAAATGCTCTTAAAATGGCAGGATTTTATGATCTAAACTGAGCTTGGGAATTATGAAAATGCCTGGTTTATTTAATGTTTTAAGTAGATGATGGACATGTTTTTAAAAATGTTTTTTGTGTGCCTTTAGCTGTGTGCAGACACAAGTTTAACAAACATGCAGCGGCAGCTGGCACTTGAAGTTATTGTAACACTCTCTGAAACCGCTGCTGCCATGTTGAGGAAACACACCGCCATTGTGGCTCAGAGTGGTAATGGACAAAATGTTGTAATATTAATATGATGGGAGGGAAAACTTATGACCATGATATCACCTAGCTTTAGTAAATCTCTGCAGACGCCGGGCTCTCATTAAAACATTCCACAGTATTTCTGTGTTTTAAAGTTTATTTTTAAATTTAGTTTCTTTGTATCGTCTTATTGTTTGCATGCAAATATACCCGTGTCTATATATTCATAATTCATAGAGGTCAGTACAGCAAAAATAATTATGAAAGATTATGTAAGTAATGTATTTCTAATGGGTAAGGGATTAAAAAGACTTGCTATGTTGCTTCCCCCCCTCCAGTCCCACAGATGTTGTCTATGATGGTGGACTTGGAGGAGGATGAGGAGTGGGCCATGGCCGATGAATTAGAAGATGATGATTTTGACAGGTAAAAACAGTTTGCAGGGGCTGTAGCTTTTATGTTGGGACTTTTGAAATATTTAGGAAATTTGTGTCTCTCTTATTCATAAGTATGCTGTAAAAACCAATACTTGTGTTAACACGTTTGCTATACAAATGTGGCCATATCAGTAAATTATAACTCAAGCATGTTGATTCATGTGTTTTTATATCCCAGTCACTGAGAATAACGTATATTAATAAATACTCTGGAAGAGAAAAGACGGTGAGAATGTCCTTACAGTTTAAAGAAAATAAATAGATATTAGATAGAAAGCCCAAATTTGAGTTTTAGAAGTGAAGCTTAAACTGGTGGTCACAAATCTAAATAGTGTTTAAGAAGTACTCAAGTCAAACTTTGTGTGGTGCGAGAAGTGATTTAGTAAAACAAATGGATATTCTGTGTGTTTAAACACAAATTTGACTGATTACATGTTTTTATACATTATTTTACTAACTTTAATCAAGAGTAAAATATTAAGATATAAGTATTATCAAAAATATTTGTACAGTTGACATTCATTTATTTAGATTGTACACTGACAACTTTGTGGTTTCCCTTTTTTTCTTTTTTTTTGATATTTAAATTAATTTCTCAAATACTCTTAAGATTTGAACTTCGAGCTCATCATGACTTCAGTCATGACTTAAATCAACTCCATCTGTGATTTCTGCAGTGATTCCTTTTCCTGTGTGAATTAAGCTTGACTTCTATAATTATCCTCAGACTTGGACTAAGAATTGTCTGAATCTTATCACACCGAAAATCAATATTAAATTTCCCATTTGCTGTTTTTCTTTTTTTGTTGTTGCACATAACCAGGATATGCAAAGACAACAATCATAAGAAGATTTATTAATAAAAATACTTATGTTCTCCCCTGGCATGAATGTCTCTTTAAATAGTGAATTGCTATAGTGATTATCTTTATTAGGGAGACGATGATATTGTGACTGACTAAAACATGTAGTGTCCTGTAGCTCTGAACTACAGCATAGCTGCTGATTCCTGTTTAACTTTCTATTCTGTATATCAGTAATGCCAGACACAGAAGTCAGCATTTAGGAGGGCAAACCTTAAAAGAACATGTTAGACAGCCTGCTTTATTTTAAATACAACTGTTTATATTGAATAAGGTTTTTTCCCTAGAGGTGAATAAACATAAACTAATATTTAGAAACTTCTTATTATAATAATTATAAGAATTCTTAGGTTGTGTTCTAAAGCAATGTTCATATAGCATACTAAAATAGTTTTACTCTACCTAGTTTTTAGTGTTTTTATTTTTTTATTTTATTAGACTACTTTGGCTTTATTGGGCTTTTATTTATACTTTTTTTTTTTTTCCCTCTCAGTAATGCTGTGGCAGGTGAAAGTGCCCTAGACAGAATTGCCTGCGGCCTTGGAGGCAAAATTGTGCTGCCCATGATTAAACAACACATTATGCAGATGCTACAGAACCGTAAGTGCAGACACACTTAAGATTTTTTACCATCAATTTTATTAATCTGATTAAAAATACATCTGCTATAATTGTCAGAAAGCTTATAGTAGATGATGCTTAACCTTAATCCTTGTTTTATTCATGGTCCAGCGGACTGGAGGTACAGACATGCTGGGCTTATGGCTCTTTCTGCTATTGGTGAAGGCTGTCATCAGCAGATGGAATCAATTCTGAATGAAATTGTCAGTTTTGTTCTGCTCTTCTGTCAAGATCCTGTGAGTACTTATCAACTTGGTTACAAAGAACACCCGAGTTATCTTTAGATGATATTCATGAACATTAGTTTCATCACTCTCTATTGGTGTGCTTTGTTAATGATTCTATTTGCTATCTCTTCTACTTTAATTGCTGTGTGTCTTCTTTCTTTCAGCATCCCAGAGTTCGATATGCAGCTTGTAATGCCATTGGTCAAATGGCCACAGATTTTGCTCCTACCTTCCAAAAGAAATTCCATGACAAGGTATTGTTTTGTTTTTGTTTTTTCGTAACTCAGGTTTTCTGAACTCATTATGTAGTAACTTATTGTTCTAATAGTAGCTAAACTTGCCCAAAATGTGTGTACGGCTGAGGTAGTTTGATCCCATTATAGCATCAAGACAGTGAGTACAGTTTAGTTGAATGATAATAAAGCAACACATCATACAAGAACAGACCTAATTACTTTGAGAATTATCTTAACAGCCAAGCTATTTCTCAAAGTAATTTGTTTTAGCCTGTTTTTATTGTTTATTGCCTAATAATATACAAGCCAGATTTTAAGTTTTTCTGATCGTTGCTAATATAAATACAGTGCAGTTGTTTTAAATATTTATTATACAGTATTTTCCGCACCATAAGGCGCACCGGATTATAAGGCGCAGTCTCAATTACGGAGTCTATTTCTGTACTTAACCCATACATAAGGCGCACCGAATAATAAGGCTCATGCTAAAACATACGGTCTACAAAAAAAAAAGTAACAGAAGCAAAACAGTGAGATTAGTTGAACTTTATTCTACTATTTAACAACACACACACAATTTTTTTAAATCAATCTTCTCCCACAAATCCATCAATCCTCATCTACTGTGTTTTCTTAATTTGGCGCAGTACATTTTCTTGCTTCCTCCACTTCCGAACCATAGATGCATTGATGTTGAATTCCTCCCATTCTATTCCCATTTACAACCGCGTAACTGATAGCCTGTAGTTTGAATTGTGCCTCGTAAGCATGTCTCTTCACTGTTGCCATTTTCAGGGGTCCTTAGACAAACAAATGTTGTCATCTGATTTTTATTGGCGGGTGGCAAACCAACTTGAGGTGCATTTACCGCCACCTACTGGACTGGAGTGTGGAGCGCATAATGGTTAGGAAGAAACAAATGTTTTGCAACATACCCGTAGTTATACCTAGGAGGTTAAGCGTACGTACTGTACGTATCTACGTAATGTTCTCTGATTGGTTTATTGCTGCCAGCGTACGTAGTGTATGTATTACGTCCATGTGTCAGCGGGAAATGGTCCTACAGTCAATCGAGCGGAGCGTTTACCAAAGTCGCACAACATTTTTAGAGATTTTTGGAACTCGGTGCACACGAGACGCACCGGATTATTAGGTGCACGGACGATTTTTGAGAAAATAAGGCTCTTGGGTGCACCTTATAGTGTGGAAAATACGGTACATTGCTTTTTTTAATTAATGAATAATTTTTGTGATTCCTTAATATGAACTGTCCTACCAGATCAAATGTTCTGAGCATGCTCACTTTGTTATAGGTCATCTCTGCCCTTCTCCAGACTATGGAGGACCAGTCGAACCCTCGTGTTCAGGCTCATGCTGCAGCAGCTCTAATTAACTTCACTGAGGACTGCCCCAAAGCTCTCCTTATTCCCTACCTGGATAATCTAGTTCAGCACCTCCATGTCATCATGGTGGCCAAACTCCAGGAGGTCTGTTAAAGGAAGTCGCTTCATTTGTGACAATTTATTTGTGCTTTTGCTCTGGTACCTGACATGTTACTCTTATCACAATTAACTAATCTATCCAGCTACATAATTTACCACATTTTATCTTGCTTATTAAGAACAGTGACAAGTGTGCTGCTAATATTATCCTCATAAGCTAGCCATGGTGACAGTAACAGTTGCCATGTTCAGATATTCTACCTAATTTTTGTCTCCAATATCCCACCTACTAGTTAAATCCCCCATCATACCAAAGCTACCAGTTTGGGAAGATGGTTCACATGCATCCTCTGATATGTGAAGCCAAGCAGCCTCATCTGTATGAACACGGGTGGTATAAAATGCCCAGGCGAAAGACTTCCCCATACATGAACTGACAGATGCCCACTATTTGCTTGTGTTGCTGTGGTTGATGGAGAGTAGGGAATATACCTTCTCTCCCACCCGAAGGGCATGGCCAATTTTGGACTCCTGTCACAGGACTGGGTTTTTGTTTTTAAAATGGCCGGTTTCACTCTCTTTTCAGTCTAAACTAGTACTGACATTCAGTATCAGATTTAGTAAAGATTTTTTTTTTCTGGTTTCTGATATCTTCAGCTCATACAGAAAGGTACCAAGCTGGTGCTGGAACAAGTGGTGACCTCCATTGCATCTGTGGCTGACACGGCAGAGGAGAGGTTTGTTCCTTACTATGATCTTTTCATGCCCTCCCTTAAACACATCGTAGAGAATGCTGTACAGAAGGAGCTTCGTCTGCTAAGAGGCAAAACCATCGAGTGCATCAGTCTAATTGGTCTTGCTGTGGGCAAGGAGAAGGTTAGTATGAGGTGCACACATCTCTTGTACCCTAATACTGTCTTCTGTGAAACTTTTCTTAAGCTTTTGATTCACTGTCAGCAGCAGAACACTGAGTAACTAAGGAATTTACCTGAAGTATCATGTGCAAAAACAGTTCTTTTTAAAAGCAAATATTTATGAATGACGTCTTTATCTTCTCATTTAGTTCATTCCTGATGCCTCAGCAGTGATGCAGTTGCTTCTCAAGACACAGACTGACTTTAATGACCTGGAGGATGATGATCCACAGGTAAATGTTGCTAGGTAATTTGTAGTAAGCTGGGTTTGAATGTTATGATGCCTATATGATCCACATAATGCATGTGGGCCCTCCACAAACTGTAGCCCGAAAGTTGGAATCAGACAACTGAAAATTATTTCACTCTTTTGTAAAGTACAGGTGAGAAATATTTATTTGGATATTCAAGCTTGTTAGGATGTTGTGCAGGGTCAGTGATGATCTAGTGCCCCTGGAGCAGAGAGGCTTGTGTATAACTTGTATATAATCAATATTCAACTAAATTGAGTGTGTAGTGGGGCAAGTCGTGGCCTAATGGTTGGAGAGCCTGACTCGTAATCCTAAGGTTGTGGGTTCAAGTCTCGGGCCGGCCACGACTGAGGTGCCCTTGAGCCCAACCCCCCAACTGCTCCCCGGGCGCCGCAGCATAAAAATGGCTGCCCACTGCTCCGTGTGTGTGTTCACGATGTGCGTGTTCACTGCTGTGTGTGTGTGCACTTTGGATGGGTTAAATCAGAGAATGAATGGGTCACCATACTTAGCCATATGTCACTTCACTTACTGGTTTGTTCAAGGTTTATATGATTTAGCAGTCCTTGCACCCTTTTGAAGCCCAAAATGTGGAACGTTTGCAACAGACTTTAATTATCTTCTTGTTTTTTAAAATTTCCTTTAATATTTTGTCTATAACATCTCTTCATGCTGATTTATGCTGCTTGTTCATCTGCAGATCTCCTACATGATCTCAGCATGGGCCAGGATGTGTAAGATTCTGGGTAAAGAATTCCAGCAGTACCTTCCTGTGGTTATGGGACCGCTTATGAAAACTGCTTCCATCAAGCCAGAAGTAGCTCTTTTGGATAGTAAGTCACAATACTTTGCAACCTTTTGTGCTCTTGCTGTGTTTTTACAGATTTTTTTTTTTATTGATTAAATGTACCTATTTTTATCCATTACAATGTACACAGTAATCCATAAAGACAGATGTATTTTTTTTGTATTCATAATACTTATGCATTATGAAATAAAATACTAAAAAAAAAAAAAAAAAGATTATAGGAGTACTGTGTACTAGAGAGGCTCATTTTGCTTCTCTCGGGTGTATTAAGACATTTCATTCCAATGCTCATTGAGTGCTGCCTCTTGTGCCACAGTAGGTAGCAGCAGAAAATGTGGCCATATATGGCCAGAGGTTTGTGGACACTTGACTGTAAAAGCTGCACAGTGGATCACATTGAGTTCAGAAGGATTGCATGCATGCTTTGCACAATGTGCAATTATCTGAGAACCGTGTTTACATCCTAAACAGTGGAAATGGATTTTAACAATTGGCTAAAACTGAAATTGTAAAACAACCCCACCCCCCCACCCATATACAACGTATACAATGCACAGATGTATACATTGAAATATACAGTTGAAGTATATTGGAATAAAAAAAAACATTTTATAGTCTAGATGAATAAAAAAATAGTCTAGATGAATAAATACTTCTCAATTAACATGCTAAAACAAACTATAATCTTGTTCATACAATAATTCAGTCAAACGTTTGGACAATTATAATTTGTCTTTGAAAGAAGTATATTATGCTCATTTAAGCCTGATGTATTTGAACAAAAGAAAGAAAGAAAGAAAAACGTTAAATTTTGAAATGTAATTTCACAATATTACTATGTTAAGCAAAAAATTAACAGGTTATTAAATTGATCGCGGCTCTAAAACTGCTAAGAAATCAGCATATTAGAATGATTTCTGAAGGATCATGTGACACTGAAGTAATGACATGAAATGCATTATATTTTAAAGTAGATTAAATCAGAGCCATTGTAATATTTCAGTGTTTCTCCTGTATTTTTGATCCAATGCCGGCTTGATGATCATAAGAAACTTCTTTTAAATACATTAAAAATAGTAATGCGTCCAAGCTTTTGACCAGTACTTTACTTCTGTAAAATAACAGAAAACTGTCTGGCAGAAAGATAGAAGAAAGAGCAGAACAGCTTGAGCTAGTCTCATAAATTGTCAATGAAATAGTGCTAGTTTACATTTAGTTTATTTGATTTACTGGCTGGCTCGATACTGTATAAACACATTTTGGTATTTGCTAAATAAACTTTAATACCATAAAGTATATTTACCAAAGTAAATATATGCAAACAATTAAAAAAAACCAAAAACACAAACCTTTTGGAATCAATACAGTATTTCTGTGGTAGTCTGAGCCTGGAAGGGGTAGGGGGAGTAACGGGGGTTGATTTTGGGGGATAGTCTTTTTAGGCAGTTTTGTTTATTAGCTCATCTAAAAGCCTGCTCAGTGTATTTGTATTTACAATGGTATCATTTTGTTGCACAATAGTTTTAAATACAATCATGTAATGTGTAAATACTCATATATATATATATATATATATATATATATATATATATATATATATATATATATATATATACACTTTACATTTTGAGTGCAGGGTTCAATGAATGATCTGTGTTGTAGAGGAAGGCACAGTTCATTAGGGGGTGAAGTGCTTTGTACATGGGATTGATGAATGTTCAGGGTAGACATTGAAGTCATTGAAGAACATTTTAAGTTCCTTGTTATGAGCTAAACTGCAATTTTGTAACTTCCCTGTTGATCTCATTAATTCCTGTTAATTCCCATGGAAAGTTTCCAGCCATGAAAATTCCCAGAATTTTGCAACCATACATGTACTCAAAATAAATTTTACTACCAGACCTTCCAGCCATGATGTAAGAGCCCCCAATTTAACATCAGGCTGTTAGTACAAGTTCTCATATCCATCAAAAGAGTAGTATTTCCTAGCCCTGGTTGAGCGGATCATCTAAAAATGTGGAGTTAACTTTTACTTTGCTCTAGAATTACTTTTTTTTTTTTTTTTTAAACTTACTGTGCACTCTGTGGGAGGGATTCCTTTCTTTCTTTCAGGCAAAAGGGACGTGGTAGCCTAGTGGTTAAGGTGCTGGGCTACCAATCGGAAGGTTGTGAGTTTGATTCCTTTGTCCACAAAGCTGCCCTGAGCAAGGCCCTTAACCCTTGATTGCTCAGTAGTATAAAAACGAGATAAAATGTAATCGCTCTGGATAAGAGTGTCTGCTATATGCTGTAAATGTAAATGCATTGACTTGTATAATGAAAGAATTGGCTGGTACCTGAGAACTGGCATGGGACCACTGGTAACCTATTTCCTCTTTATCTGTTTTACCCTCTCAGCCCAGGACATGGAGAACATGTCTGAAGATGATGGTTGGGAGTTTGTCAATCTTGGAGACCAACAGAGCTTTGGCATTAAGACTGCTGGATTAGAAGAAAAAGCTACAGCGTGTCAGATGCTGGTATGTTTGAATCATCATTTGTGACCCCCACTATGAATGTTGTATGTATGTGGGAGTGTTTCTTTTTCCCCGCATTCCTTGCTCCCCAATTTCATATTAGTTGGTACTAACTGAAGGCATGCTGTCCATTGCTTAATTTTGATTTCTAGATCAACATACTTGTATTTCCTGTAGTGATCTTAATTATTTACATCTTTGTCTTTATCTCTGACCTGCCTGTATGTTTTATGCTACAAATGGAAGTTACTTGTGGAACACACATTAATTTGTATGTACACACAGTGGACACTTTGAAAGTAACTGCGTCCCATGCTGTGTAATTTATTTATTGTAAATATAGATGTGATGTGTGCTAAGAATGATCCATCCACCTAATACAAAAGTGACACTGGCCTGTTTGTGTTGTGTACTGGTCACAGCATTTCTGTTAAAGATATAAATGTACGATGGACAATATGCATTGTGTAAAGTGCAGACAGAGACTCTGGCAAGACTAGCTATGACCGCATAACTAAAAGGGAGAGCCAGAAGGTGACGCATTTATGGACAGGGAAGAGAACAACAGCAAACACAATGAATACCAAGCAGATGGACTACAATCAGTCGTTGTTATATGGAAATTCATGATGGATGTATAGTAAATTAATCAGATCTAGTCAGTGAGCATAGCTGCATGTTACTTACCTAACTATGTGAAAGATTTAATACAGTTAATCTATGCATGAATTACAAACACAAGTGTAAAATGCACAAATGTGCACCATTCTCACAATCACTTTAATCACGTTTTAAAAAATTATTAATGGATTTAGAATCATTCTACTTTGATGGAGTGAGCTTGAAATATTTGTTCCTATAACAAAATGTTGAGTTGAAGATGGTCCCAGTGTGGATGAACTCCATATGCACATTTGTCCCTGCTTCCAGGTCTGCTACGCAAAGGAGCTAAAGGAAGGTTTTGTGGAGTACACGGAACAAGTTGTCAAGCTGATGGTTCCTTTGCTTAAATTCTACTTCCATGATGATATCCTTTGTTTTCTAATTTATTCTTCGTACTTGTAAGGTTCATTTATAGTGTTAGTGTTTGTAATAAATACTTCAGCTATTATAATCCTTGACCTACTTTCCATGTGTGCGAGTAGCTGCAGCTGAGTCCATGCCTTTGTTGTTGGAATGTGCTCGTGTGAGGGGTCCCGAGTACCTCACTCAGATGTGGCATTTTATGTGTGATGCTCTCATCAAAGCCATTGGCACTGAGCCAGATTCAGATGTGCTGTCAGAAATCATGCACTCTTTCGCTAAGGTACTTCATTTCACTTTGGTCTTTAATATATTTTTTTTAACCCTATACAGTTCATCAACATGAGGGAGAAATCAGATGGGGTTTACACATTTCTTATGGAGATCCAAATGCTTACTGATTTTTTTATTTTTTTTTTTTTTTCCCCCCGTCTCTCTCCTGCATTCAGTGCATTGAGTTAATGGGAGATGGCTGTTTAAACAATGAGCACTTTGAGGAGATGGGAGGAATTCTCAAAAGCAAACTGGAAGAGCACTTTAAAAACCAAGAGCTCAGACAAGGTGATGTCTGATTAAAAGCTTCTTCATTCTTAATCGTTTAGTCAACAGCAAATGGTAAGTTCTGTTTTCCTTTTTTGTACAGCCAAAAGACAAGATGAGGATTATGATGAGCAAGTTGAAGAAACATTACAAGATGAGGTAAGTGTGCTTTTATTCACTCTTTAAATCTTGAAATGACATTCATTCTAATGTGCTGAAGCTATTCCACCTTCATATAATTAATAGCATAATTTCTTCCTCCTCCAGGATGAGAATGATGTGTACATTCTGACCAAGGTGTCAGACATTTTGCATGCTGTGTTCTGCAGTTATAAAGAGAAAGTGCTTCCTTGGTTTGAGCAGCTTTTACAGCTTATAGTCAATCTTATAGTGAGTATGCTCTTTGATTATTTGATTTATTTTGAAAATGTAAATATGCACATGCACCACAATCCATGAAAAGCTTAAATGAGTAGTGGCTTTTGACAAACCAGACAACAGATCGGAATTTCAGCTTTTATTTGCTTATGTCTTGCCATTACTGTATTGTGAAGTATTAAAGGTTCTGTTTTGGTGGAATGTTTTCTGGTCAGACAAAAATTTAATTTTGACCATAATTATGAGCACATTATAGGGTTGTTTTTATTCAAAAATTCTTTCCAGCTGTGAATCCTAGAGTAGCAGCATTTACGTAGATACCTTTTGCTGGATAGGAGCTATATAAAAAATAGTGAGGCAACACCAATGTCTGGTAGAAATGAACTTTTTCAAAATTAAATATTAAAAAAATTTATAGAGATCTTCATTCTTTTCTATAAAATATTATATATAATTATAACCTTTTAATAAATTTAGATATCCCAATTGTCTTAAAACAGGAAACATTAAATGTCCAGAGTTGCGAGAATTATATTTGAATGTCCTTAAATTAAGGTTTATGTATTCTTCTTAAATGCATTGCTTACAGTTGACTCTGTGAATGGCTATTACATTATTGACCAAAGCCAAATCCTTTGCCTGCTCTCTTGTAGTGCCCACATAGGCCCTGGGCTGACAGACAGTGGGGGCTGTGCATTTTTGATGATGTGATCGAGCACTGCAGTCCTTCTTCATTCAAGTATGCAGAGTACTTCTTGCGACCTATGATACAAGCCCTCTGTGACACCAGCCCAGAGGTACGGCAGGCAGCTGCTTATGGGATTGGAGTCATGGCCCAGTTCGGAGGAGAGAACTACAGACCCTTCTGCACAGGCAAGTTTGTTAGAACTCCACAAAACAGCCTTTGCCAAAACAGGTCTTTTATTATAATGCTATATTCATGAGTGAGAATACTGACATCATTTAAAGTCACTGATTAAACCAAGTATGTGCCAGAATTTAATGGCAAAATATTCTACTTTTCAGATGTTATTACTGCTTTCTATACATGTTATTGCAAGAACAGATTACCAGTTTGCTATCAAATGTTTTATAGGATAAGTGACTTACTAGGCAGACAGCTAAGTAACCTAAATGCCCATTCAGACACGCTTCAAGCCTCATAATGTAAAAGCACCAGTTGTCACATAGTTCAGGATGTATACTGTACTATATGCTAAATATAAATTAATCAACTGGATTGGCATCCATGGAATTTGGTGGCCAAGTCAGCACCATTCTTGAACAGTTTTTGCAGTGTCAGGGAGCGTTTTGTTTTTATTATAATGATGGGCTGTACTTGATCTGCAACAATGTTTAGGTAGGTGGTATGTGTCAAAGTAATATCCAGGACCCAAGTATTTTGAGAAGAACTTTGTCCAACGATCACGTTGCCTCTCCCAGTTTGCCTTCTTCCCATAGTGTGTCCTGGTGCCATCTCTTCCCCAGAAAAGTGATGACAAGTCAAGCTGTGCGCATGATGTAAAAGAACTTGATTCAGTAGACATTACCTTCATCCATTGCTCTATGGTCCAGTTGGGTGTTTCAAGTACCCACTGTAGTTTTTCAGTGGTGGCCGGGGGTCAACATGGGCACTCAGCCAGCTGGGATGCACTGTCTTCTGAGGCCGTTTGACACTTTTTATACGGAGCAAGCGTAAAGTACTGAAAGTTAATGCTACAGTAGCACTTCTGTGGGATCAAACCATACGGACTAGGTTTTATTCCCCACACACTTTCACTGAGCTCTTCAGTACAAACCCATTCTACTGCCAATGTTACCTTTTGAACATTCTATGACTGTGTGCTTCATTTTATGTTTCTGTGTGACTGAAACATGTGAACTCAGGAGTGTCGTCCACCTCGCGTCCTTTTGTCCATACTGTGAATAGAGAAAAGGGGAAAGGGAGTGGAAAGGAGCTACACCGGTGGTGTTTTTTTGGCAGCAAGGATAAAACTAGGACAGACAGGAGTCTTGAGGGAGAGAGAGCTAAGCAGCACAGAACTGAATATTCTTGTGTCCAGTAGAATAAAATAATAGTAGTGAAAGAAAATAGAGCCTGCTGAGTTGTCCCAAGCCTGCCTCCTGTCTCCTCATTACAACCCAAGCCAATTCACATTTATACCCCTATAATACATTTGCAAAATGTCTTTTTGCTTTGTCATTATTGCATAATGGGTATAGATTAACAGCCAAAAAATGTTAAGTTAAATTTGTAATGCAATAACCTTATTAAAACTCTAAATACTTTCTGAATCCACTTTTTTTTATTGTTGTACTTATAAGATGCAAGCAAAATATAATTTCCTTGAATAATTTAAACTTGCTTAAAGGAATTGGTGATATATAATAGCAAACAATTTAATTTTCTCCTAATGTCTCCTCAGAAGCTATTCCTCTACTGATTGGAGTGATCCAGGCTGCAGATTCCAGAGCAAAGGAAAATGTCAATGCTACAGAAAACTGCATTTCTGCTGTTGGCAAGGTCATGAAGTATCGTCCAGAATGCGTCAACGTCGACGAGATCCTTCCTCATTGGATTTCATGGCTACCACTCAATGAAGATAAAGAAGAGGCTGTTCACACATTTAATTATCTGTGTGATCTTATTGAAAGGTGAGTCAAACATTATGGTCCTGTAGATGAGTTGTATGTAATGTTTGACCAATCCAAATCAATTCTCTATCTTTTTTTTTTTAAAGTAACAATCCTACTGTTCTTGGACCTGACAATGCAAACCTTCCCAAGATATTCCTCATAATTGCTGAAGGGGTTGCTAATGAATCTATTAAAACTGAAGATCAATGCAGCAAGAGACTGTCAAATGTCATTCGTCAAGTACAAGTGAGCGATAACCTTTTCTCCATTCCTGTTGCCATTATGAACTTGACTGACTATGACTGCTGACTGAAGCATCAACCTTAGTGTCTAAATATTGTTTGTTTCTTCAGGTTTCTGGAGGACTTTGGACACAGTGTGTATCGACGCTTAATGAGACACACCAGAAGGCCATTCAGGATCTGCTCAACACTGCATAAATTAAGTCTTCATGGTCCACCAGAGAGAGAGAGAGGTCTTGATTTCCAACCCCAAATCTCCCACTCACCCATTGAGTAATAAACTGTAGTATTACTTGATTGTAGGGCTAAGATGCCCTCTCCCATCCCTAATGGGTGTCGTATTCACTTCTCCCACAAAAAAGGCTTCCTTCTTTATAGAAAAGTCCTTGTGCTCATCAGTGAAACTGGAGGATACATTAGATGTTAAAATATTTCCCTTGTAGGAACTGTTCCACTTAAATTGAGTTCACAATCGTGTTGTCCCATCGATTGCCTCAACTGCATTTTTCCAGCTTTAGTTTAAACTTGGATCCCCATTGACTGTAGTGACTTTGCCAGTAGGGGGGAAGGCCAATTATTTTTGCATCTATGCAGATGTGATGTAATGGCTAACAGCATATCTTTTTGTCCACTCACTCCATGATATAAAATAAAAAAAATACGGTATGAGTCATGATTTTTTTTTTTTTTCTTTTTATACAGATTCCAAGGTATTCTGATGATCAAAATATGTGACCACAACATTTTCAGACATTTTCAGTTAATACAATGTTTTCTAGATTGGCAAATGGAAATTTATTTTAATTTAGAAACCTGACCTATTGTCTTAAAGTTGTGTATTAGTCAGAAATGATGATGCATAATTAATAATATAAATAATAAGTGACTCATTGTTAAGGCCTAGAGAAAGCAAAATGTTAGTCTCTTCCATCATAGATATTTTGCCTTTACAATGCTTTTGCTTTACTGCAGATGCAAAAGCATGTAAATACCAGAGGCACCTGAAAATAATGTTCTACTTTCAATTAAAACAGCTCTCACTGAACGGAAAACTGATCAGGATGCCAAAGATGTTTATTCATGCTAGTGGTTACTTTATGGTAACTTTATCCAGGAGAAATTTCACATGTGAATTCACAAACCTTGCTCTTGAGCTGATAGAAAACAAGAAGGAAACATTGCTCTCTGTTTAATAAAGCCATGGGTCCAGCTGCTTACAACTGCTAGACCTGATATTTGATATCAAAGTACACGAGAGGTTGAGAATTTATGTAAAAAGAGGAAATGCAGGTGATGGGTACTCATTTATTCTGTTTTTA
This sequence comes from Tachysurus fulvidraco, assembly GCF_022655615.1. Classification (NCBI taxonomy): domain Eukaryota; kingdom Metazoa; phylum Chordata; class Actinopteri; order Siluriformes; family Bagridae; genus Tachysurus; species Tachysurus fulvidraco. The sequence continues at coordinate 5,961,000 of NC_062535.1, forward strand.
TTACAGCAGATGGGTTATTCATGATCAATGGAGGGTTGGGTGAGCTGTGTCACCATGTGTTTCAGTATGTAAGGCGCTCTTATTTATTAAAAAAAAACAAAAAAAACAAACTAATTTTATTTTGTTCCTATTTGGGTTGATGAGTTAACACACTACTTGAAGTAATGAGGTCAAAAGGAAAATGGAAGTCCTTGGATGCATGTTGGTTGTAATGAGTTTCTGCAATAAATTTGTGTCTCATGTTTCACTCTGGATTATCAAGAGCAAAAGTTAATACAGCCTGTGGATGCCATGTGTATATTGATGGAAGAAAACAGGAATAATTTAAAGTAGATGAATAAATTCACTGATTTTGCTGGAATCTGTGGAAATGGCTTAAACGGTAATATAATTTTAATTACACACCAGAGCAGGTGTACATTTAGTTGCCATTAAAATGGGAGCGAGGAAAAAGCATTTATCAACTAGAATGCAGTTTTATTGTTGAGAAATCCAGAATATTATGCTCTATATTTGTCATAGTAGGATGAAAATGTGGTCATAAAAAAACTACATTCTCTGAGTGGCTTCTGATTTTATTCAAAATTTACAATTGATTTAAAGTTTTAGAGCTTGTTTTAATCTACAACTCTACACCACTTACCTTTTTAATGGAAAATGCCATTGGAAAAATTCTGTGGTAGCTCTATCACTTGGGCATTACAGTGTACTGAATTAACTTTTATTTGTTCCTCTGACATTCCTGGGTATAAAATGCTTATCAGCATCAGAAACGTAAACCTTTTATGGTCCTTTACATGCTTAGAAGTGCACAAGGCATCTACAAAAGACCTTTAACATGATTCTGTGCTTCTAATCAATGATAATGTCTCCCCAAAAGACTGAGTGACTAAAAGGAATACTCCTTGTAATGACCCACCTAGAGGAAATAGGATCCAGACTGGGGTCATGTCAAAAAGGTGAGAATGTAAAAAAAGAATATAATACAGTACATGTTTAGTATCTTCCTCCTAGTTTATTCTTACTTTATAGTAACTCAGGATGACCTTTTAATTACATCACAGTAAAGGACCATGGTGTGATTTATTTCTAACGTGGAAAAAAAGCTGTCTTGGTAATGTTAACTGAAGTATTGTTAAAAGAAGACATTTGATGCCACTACATAATGCAGTAAAGTCATTTTAAGCTTTTAATACTTCTAGGTTAGATTACTGGAACGCACTGCTGTCATAAACAAGCTGCAGTTAGTCCAGAATGCAGCAGACTTACTAGAATCAGAAGATTTATACACATCCCCTCTTATCCACACTGCACTGGTGCCCAGTAAAATGTTTATTGGTTATATTAATCTGTCCTACTGAATGGTCTCAGATGGTAGTACCTGAGTGAACTTTGAACATTTTGATCAAAGCAATCATGATGGATCATAAAAAGATTAAATCTTTCTTTCTTTCTTTCTTTTTTTTTTTTGCATGTAGAGCAGTGATGACTATAGACCCCCTGGATTTCGATCCGCCATTAGTGTTTGGCACTTAGTTTTTAATTCTAGGCTGAAAGTCAATTTGTTTGGTCAACTTTTTGTTAACTGTTATTAAATCTAGATGGTTTATGTGCATAGATAATTCTGCTACATGTAAATCCTGCTTCCTTAAGAGAGACCCACAATCCTCTTCTCCTGCCTGATCCATTTGACAAAGGCATCTTCTAAGCTCCACCAGCTTTTTGTGCTGTTGCAGTGATTGGCTTCGGATCTCAGTTTCTGAACATTTGATGGATTCAGCAGGAAGGAATTTATGTAAAATCTATAATGAATTGAGAAATTATGCGGATGGTTAAAGTTCTAAGTTTCTCAGTGGTTACATAATTTCACTTGACTGTAAACAGTTGTAGACACTCCGATGTATCCCAGCTGAGGATGAGGTTCCCTTCTGAGTCTGGTTCCTCTCAAGGTTTCTTCCTCATATCATCTTGGGGAGTTTTGTCCTTGCCTCCATTGCTTCTGTCTTGTTCATCAGGGATAAATATAAATTTTAGTTTAATTTTTATAATTGTTTTATATTTCTGTAAACATACGTTCATACAATGTCCTATACAAATAGAGTTGAATTTAATATTCTGTCTGTTTATTGGAGCCATAGCACTTTTATCTTTAACTGTCATTCGTAACCTTACATGATTTTGAATAGTTAGGGTTTACGTTAAACACATTCATGTGAGCTGTTGCCCTGGTAATGATTTGGAATCCCACTTTGAGAATCACTGAGGTAAATCATCACCTGACATTTATGAGATTAAACCTAATGCAAATAATGCCATTAGAAGAAGAAGAAGAAGAAGAAGAAGTTTTATTTATATAGTGCCTTTCCATAGCTCAAGGTCGCTTTACATTTCACAAATACAGTACATTCAGACACTTACATATACACAACACATAATACATATAATTGCATTATCCGAAATGCTTGTTATTGTCATTATAAACATAATTTAAACATGGGAGGATGTGACATAGAATCAGATCACAGCTGTAAGGTATTACAGCAGCCCCAAAAGATGAGTCATCTTACAGAGGAGAGAAACAGATACAGTATGTGATGTACAGTATAACAGTGTATGCAGGCATCATTTACATTTCTGTCTTTTAGCAGACACACTTATCCAGAGTGACTTTGGAACCTAATTGCATAGTGCTATAATAATGACACACTTTTTAAATTAATATGTAATCTTTTAAGATTTCAGGAATGTGGTATATAATTAATGACTGATTCTACAATTGTGTACAAAAGTGTACAATTTGCACTTTGTACATAAATGAACACATCATGTACATGTTCAGACATGGGAACACAAGAGAAACGCTTCAGTGTCACCTAAGAGCTTCTCAGTCCTAGTCCTGACATATGATCATTTAAATACAGCTTAATGTGAGGGGAAAACACAGATTATGAAGATATTTTCCACTGTGTCAGATTACTATAGATGAAATTGTCACAAAACCCCAATTTTGTACTTATAAATAAATTGTGTAATTATATAATTAAATATTCTGAATTTAGACTATTGTGATAACACCACTGACACTATATTAATAATCCACATAAATATAATAAACACAAATTAACTGATTTACTGAAAACTGAATCTTCATTAAGTTGACTAATTTTATCTAAATTTGACATTTTATAAAACTGCCTTCATTGTATTTAAAATAAATTTTGTATTATTTAAAGTTTACTGCCTTGACTTGCTATATGACCACTGTTAAAGGTCTGGTGTGGGTTTGACTTTATTCCAACTGAACACATCTGAGTCCATTCAGAACAAAGATCAGCTAATAAACAGGTGAAATCAGATGGAACCTGCAGCACACCAGCTGTCGGTGGGGATGAACAGAAAACACATAATTTTAAACGCATTTGTAATGCAAACTTTTAGAATCACTATTTCATGATGTATAAGGTTTTATGTTTTTATAGTTGTAGAGGTGTAATATCTGTTAGTCCACCAGAGGGAGCCATACTTTATTTCCCCTCTTCGGCTGCTCCCTGTACGCCAAAGTGACGTTTTCAACAGATCACATTTGGCACTGATTTTACGCCGAATGCCATTTCACTTTAGCCGGATATGTTACTAGCGCCATGCCCGGGATTCGAACACGGGCCGCGGCAGTGAGGGCGCTGTGTCTTACCGCTGGACCACCTGGCGGCGGATAACGTCATACTACGGTGTGGAAATTCGCGCAGGCGCAGATCTGGCATAATTACGTATTCAGGCATAATAAAAAATGTCGCGCACGCAGTGTGGCAGTTCGGGTAGGAGATGCAGATCAGGTAGCACAAGCACAAAAGGGCTGCTGTGGGCGGTCCTGCGTTAGGAGCCCTGTGTAGGCCCTGTGCACTGTACAATGCAGCGCCCCCTAGCGGAAATGCCCTATTGTGCTTTTGTTGTCTTTGACATTAAATAGCGTTTGACTTTCTTCGTTTTTTACGCTCGTAAAATCGTAATTTCTTTCTGACCTAATTTGAGACGATGTCAAATCCAATTCTTAGTTATTTTAATTTCTTTAATCGTTAAATATAATAGTTTTGTTAGTTCCATGTGCAACTTAGCATTTATAGTGTAATTCTACTGGATTACAAAATTTAGGCTTCCTTTGACACATAAAATTGTTTCCAGACAAACACTTCTGTTAGAATAAGTGATGTGTGTATGTGTGAGAGACTGATGACTGGGTCCCACCGCTCTCAGCTGAAGGATGATGCTGAGTTTAATACTCATTTTTTTTTAACTAAAGCAACTGAAACTGTGGTTGCATGTGGAATGGAGCAGTCCATTTGGAGACCCTGTTGAGGACATTTAGAACGGTTGATATGGGAATAATTGTATGCGAGTGTGATTGTGGCCTTCAGTGCGTGGCACCTAATTCAGTGGCTCCCCTGGGATTGGCTCCAAACCCCCTGTGGTCCTGTGTAGTACAAGTGGTACAGAAAATGGATAGATGATGTATTTTTGAATAGTCAATCTTGCCCTCTAGTAAAATAAAAGAGACCAGTGTTTCTCTCAAGTCTACTTATGCTTATAGACTACTCACCTACTTCATAAATGTACATACTCATTTTATGAAGAAATGTACGTTGAGTGTTTGGAAAAAAGTATGCAAGGACTGGGACATACTATAATTTGGGACACGGTTGATTCTAAATTTATTTGGTGTCCTGCATGGGCTTTTATCAGTCAGATATGATTTGACAACTCTAACACTTTGTTAAAAAACTTGTGTTCAGTTCTCATTCATGCTTCAGTGAATAATCCAAAGAACTGATGTTTGTAATAATAACCATTCTGAACAACCCTTTAAAACATTTAGCTGTCAAATATTATTTTAGAATCCCTCTATTTGGTGTCCCTCAGAAGAGGATGGGTCTTCAGTCCTCGAGTCTATTTCATTCAGTCCTCTTCATGTTGCCTCACCACGGTCACATCTGGCCTGAACATTAGGAGTTCGGAGGTAGAAGTGGATTCTATACAGCAGCTGTGATGTTTATTGCTAAAAGCACTGCACAAACAAACCTGAATTACACAAACACTTACAAAACCACTATAGTATTATGCAACACAAATTGCTCAGGAGACAATGTAAGCTTTTGTCTTTTTTATTGGATTCATCTAACAGTCTTCATTCACATAGGGAATGCATGTATAGTAATGACTTACATATCAAGGAGGTCATAAACAAAAGAGGATTGGCAAGCTCATATTTCCTGCATTTTATTAAGGATTCCAACAGTGGTAAAGCCTAGATTAGGCAGAAATGATGACTGTACACATAACCTGGTCCCCAAGCACTTTCTCTGCCTCATGATCAACTTCCTTCACACTGGACCCAGTTACTGTCTTGTTTTAATAATTCTTAAATTCTATAAAAGTCATGCAAAATCATGCACACTCAATACATGGTTAAAATACAAATGACTTTTCTTCTGCCTTTAATGTCATGTCAGGCAAAGCATACTCCTACATAAAAAGTAAATTGGGTTCATGCTTATTTAAAAACAGTGCAAAACAATGAAATTTGCTGCAACATTTTTCCTTTCACTGATCTTGTAAAGTTCTTTTTAGGGGGAAAAAAAAAGTTTGATGTGCCAGATTCAATTGGTTTAGGAAATGAGTGTAAATGAGCACAGCTAAACAGCACAGCTAAAAGCATGTACCTCAAGCTGCAACTTAGACAATTATAAGGTTATTAATTTTCTCACCAGTCTCTGTTTTATATAGTAGCTGAGGAAGTATTTGAGGAAATAAATTTGAGGAACTGAAAAAAAATAAAATCTTAAGCAGAGGTGACCTCTGTATCCAAACATGTCAAAGAAAAGTGAAAACCAGAGCCTTTTTGTAGATTTTCTGTCATGATATAGATAAAAATTTAAACATGAAGCTTTTGCTTACATGCGGCATTGCTATGGTCATTTAAGCTTAAACTTGCTTCCCTCAAAAATATATAAAGAGCAGACATTAAAACCCACCCACGAGTTGGAAGCACAGAAAGACAGTCAAGTATTCCAACTTGGTCTGTAAATCTCAGTTCATTTTGCACCATGAAAGCCTTAAAGGTATAAAATCACTAAATTTAGCCCAATGTCAGATATGGATAATGAAAACAAGATTTCTATTATTTCAATGTGAGCTAATCAGGGTGTGCTAAACTACTTGCATGTTCTTTTTCATTTGTCATTTCATAAGATCTAGGAGTGACCCGAAAAAAAAAAAGAAAAAAAAAAGGCAAAAAACAGCCAGGGCCACTTTAAGGTCCCCGAGCGAAATCCTTTCAAACTGCTCAGTTCTATGCCATGTCTGTAGGTCTATTTGGACAAATCTACCAGACTAATAAATGTAAAGCATCCAAATGATATCAAATGTAGGAAACGACTGGGAGTTTATTTATTTTTAATATTTTTAAAAACGTAGAAAATTGGTCCGGCTTCAGAAACAAGGCACGCAATGTCTTGGTTCATGATCTCCATGTTTGTGTCAAGCATTCCCTAGAGATGTACAGATTTTTGTATATAAAAAAAAAAAACTGAATTACTGAGGTTAAATTCCAAGCAGCAAGACAGCCATGCAAAAAACTTGTGCAACGTAGACAGGATGCTTTAATAATAGGTCTCTCTCTCCACCCAACCTACAACAAAACAGACATTCCTTTAGTCATCACAAATCGTAGGGTTTATTCAATAAAATAACTTGTAAAATGTATGACCATATTACCCCTACTAGATTTTACTATTTAAAATGATGCAAATATACACATTTCTATGTAAATATACAAATTGTTATATCACTGGTTCATTACATGTAATGTTGTAAAGCTGCTTTGCAACAATGTTGATATATAAATTAATTTACACAAATAAGTGGTTTTATTTTTCCAGACTCACCTCCTGGACTGCGTCGGATGATAAGCTTTCGAATTTCATCATAAATAAAGATAAGTAGGGAGTAGGGGAAGGCACAGAACCACCAGTTTGGTCTGGAGAGGAAGGATCAAAGATCAAAAGTTAATAAATACGTCCATTTGCAAACTTTACATGTTGGTGTCAAGAAATAAAACCCTACTTGCATACAATTACCATTCTGCTTGAAATCGATTAGTTCTTCATTTTACCAATCAGTACATTCAAGCATATGAAGACTGAAGAGTCATAAGGAACTTACTTGAGTGGATACATTCTCAGGGCCACATCCATTCCTGGGCAGTAGGAGAGGAAAGCTGCCAAAGCAGTCTCCTCAAACAGTCCAAAGATGAGAATTTTATTCCTGCGTTGACATGAAATTGTGAATTGTTTTATTCCCAGATGCAGAAAAACCAATAGTAAAAAATTTGAACACCACTGCAAAATTTATTGTGATCTTTACTTACTTCATTCCTTGTTGGAAAACAGAGTTCCTCCTGGTCTTACAGATGATCAGATCTGCCCATTGCACAACCACAATACTGATAAAGAATGCAGTGTGGCATGTGAACTCCACGATCTTCCTCTGCTCATATGTCTGAAAAGAATTTGGACACATTAAACCTTTAAACTATTTGAAACTTGAAAACCAGCCGAATAAAAAAAACTGAAAGAATTTACTCACCCACTGCTGCCCATAGCTATCTTCCAGGTCATTGAAATATTTGTCATCCCAGTGCATACGTATACCCAGCAATGTAGAAGGCAGGAATCCATTCTCAGCCAGAATTACAAAGTAGGTAAAGAAGCCAGCAAGTGCCTGAATCATACCTGTGAGTGAAAACAAGGCACAGATGTAGTCAGCATACATCAGGGTTGATTTGGGGTAGGTGGTGTCACTTATGACTTTTTTTTTGGACAATTTGTTTAAATGGAATTCAGGCTCAATTGCACTACATTCATGTGAAATACAATTTAGAAATAAAAAAAACAAAAACAACTTTGAATACAAAAAGGTGATGTTTCTGAGGATCTTACCAATCTGTCCATAGGCCATGCTAATAAGCCTTTCATTAACCAGCTTGTCTGTCTTGGGGTTTCTGGGTTGCCTCTTCATGATGTCACTCTCAGCAGCCTCATAAGCCAAGGAAATTGCAGGGACCTGGGAATGAGGACAGAATAGTTAAAGCCCAATTTAAATGGTTAAACAAAATTTTTAAAAACAAGCTCTTACTAAAATTATGCTTACCATGTCTGTTCCCAGGTCAATGCAAAGAATGGTGACTGTGCCCAGAGGGAGAGGGATGTTTGCAATTATAAACAGAAGAAAAGGTGTGATCTCAGGAATATTACTCGTCAAGGTGTAAGCAATCGACTTCTTCAAGTTGTCAAAGATCAGGCGGCCTGGTAAAATAAATCTCAATGTTAGTTTATAAAATTTTGCAGCCAAATATCAAGGATTGCTATTATATTCTTAGTGTCCTTTACCTTCTTCTACTCCAGTAACAATAGAAGCAAAGTTGTCATCCAGGAGAATCATATCAGCAGCCTGTTTGGAGACATCAGATCCAGCAATACCCATTGCTACACCAATGTCAGCCTTCTTCAGAGCAGGAGAATCGTTAACACCATCACCAGTCACAGCCACAATGGCACCCTGTAACAATAAAATATAAACTTGCACACCAGTCTTTCCATTATCTCATTCAGTAAAAACTGTCACGGCTTTAAGGTCATCAGCGATTACCTGGCGCTGGCAACCTTCCACAATAATCAGCTTTTGCTGAGGAGATGTTCTGGCAAACACAATCTCGGTGTGGTATTTCAAGATGTCATCCAACTGCTCAGGGGTCAGGTCCTTAAGATCACCACCATGAACCACACATGCCTTGGCATCTCTGAAAAGTTAGTGAACAGAGGTCATGCACACCAAATTTTAAAAAAATCACAGTCAATATAAGAATATAGTTTATCTATATATCTATATAGAAGTTTTCAGAATTGCCCACTACCTTGGGTTGACCTCATTTATTGGGATGTTCAGGCGAGCAGCAATGTCTTCCACAGTTTCATTGCCTTCAGAGATGATGCCCACTCCCTTAGCAATGGCTTTAGCAGTGATTGGATGATCTCCTGTCACCATGATAACCTGGGACAAGGTAAAAGTTTTAAAACTCAAACCAGACCATTACACAAACCATTCCACTTCTATTATGTGAATCTCTGTACCTTGATTCCTGCACTCCTGCACTTGCCAACAGCATCAGGTACAGCAGCACGGGGAGGATCAATCATGGACATGAGTCCAACAAAGCACAGATTCTCAGTGGGGAAGTTCACCTCTTCGGTGTTAAACTGGAAGTCCTTAGGGAACTGGTCATCAGGGAGATTGTAATGACAGAAACCTAAATGGATCATCTTGATTTGTTAGCAACAAAGTTCATTTTTTGGAACACAAACTGTTGAGAGCTGCATTTTACAATCGAACAAAAAAGTACAAAAAAATGTAAATAATTATTACCCAGCACTCGCTCTCCCAGGCCCCCCAATTCTAAATAAGCATTTTGGAATGCATCCTTCAACTCATCATCCAGTGGCTGCTCTTTTCCTTGAAGCAGAATAGTTGAGCATCGGTCCAAAATCCTCTCTGGAGCTCCCTTCATTACTAGCAGGTGTTTGCTCTCTCCATCACCGAGGTTGTTGTGGATGGACAGCTAATGGATTGGCCCGTTGTTTAAAAAACAAAAAACAAAACACAAAACAAATTCAGACTCAGAAGGCAAGCAAACTGCACATTGTACAAGTATGTGGCTCACATTACCTGGTATTTATTGGTGGAGTTGAATGGGATCTCTGCAATCTTTGTGTATTTATCCCGCATGTCCTTCACTGAACCACAGCAAAGCTCAATACACTTCAACAGGGCAGACTCTGAAGCATCACCAGCTGTATCTCTCTGTGGAACAGAGTTATAAATTTTATTTCAGTGTTATGAAGAACATCTGCAAAGAAATACAACATGCAATATTACTAATGACAAAAACTGGTGGATTTTAATCTACCCCATAGAAGTAAATGTTCACTACCATCAGCCCTTGGAAAATGATTCAAAAGAAATAGAAATCAGAAGGTGTTTACAATGAAACTACAGTATGTGCTACTTATTAAGAGACTCTTGGGGCTATGGCTAAAGGCAGAGTTATACACAAGCTAGAACAACAAGGCTTAGTAGGACATATTGGAGAACAAATATTAAAACCAAGTGTGATCTTTTATGGTACAACTAACAAAAAAGTGTAATGTGAGTACCTTAAGGATTGGAACATTCTCTTGTCCTGCAAGGAAGACTGCACGATTGCAGAGGCCAGCAATTCGAGCCAGGCCAGCCCAAGTGGCTGAGCTTCTGTCGAAAGCGGTTCCACTTTGGTTCTCTGTGGTATCTGCTTCATGAATCTGGTTGTCAAACCACATGTGTGCTACAGTCATACGATTCTGGGTCAGAGTTCCTGTCTTGTCTGAGCAAATAGTGGAAGTGGATCCAAGTGTTTCTACAGCTTCAAGATTCTTTACCAGACAGTTCTTCTTCGCCATTCGTTTAGCAGTTAGAGTTAAACACACCTGGGCACAGGGACAATAAATGACTGATTTGAATTCTGTTAATAACCCAATCTATTGCATCTTTCACTAGGAAATTCTATTGTATGCAAAAAGCACATCTTTGTTGACAGTTTTTTCTATAATGAACATTCATCTGCTTTGAGGTCTTTAACACAACCACCAATGATTTATTATGAAAGTTGCCATAACAGGCTACAGACAGGGATATTAAAGATTAGATAAACTCAAATATACATGCAACATTTGCAATCCTAAATGCAGTTGCTCCATCACCAATTTGTTTATATATTGTATTGTGCCAGGTTTTCTAAATGAAGTATAGCTCTTACTGACGTGTAAACTGGTACTCACAGTTACTGTAGCCAAGAGACCCTCTGGCACATTTGCGACAATGATACCAATGAGGAAAATGACAGCCTCTAGCCAGCTGTATCCAAGAATCAGTGACAGAATAAAGAATGACACGCCGAGGAAGACAGCCACACCAGTGATAATGTGAATGAAGTGTTCAATCTCGATAGAAATAGGGGTTCGGCCAACTTCCAGACCAGAGGCAAGAGTAGCGATACGGCCCATCACAGTCCGATCACCAGTGCTGATGACAATACCTCTAGCTGTACCTAAAAGAAAAACAAAAATATTTGATTGATCAAAAAAAAAATAATAATAATTCTGTATTCTCGTTCTACATAAACATATATTCAAAAAGATGACAAAGAAAAATAACTGTACCTTCCACACAATTGGTAGAAAAAAAAGCAATGTTCCTTGTTTCCAATGGATTTTCATTGGAGAACTCTGGAGTACGAGTCTGGGGCTCAGATTCACCAGTGAGTGAGGAATTATCCACCTAAAAAAGGAGGACATCCTCAAATAAGTCACACACACACAAAAAAAAAAAGGTATATATGAGGCAGTTATTCCTCCTAACTACAGTTAAGTCATGCTCACCTTGCATCCATGGGCAGAAATGATACGCAGATCAGCAGGAATTCTGTCTCCACCCTTAACTTCTACAAGGTCCCCAACAACCACCTCCTCTGCATTGATGCTCATTTTCTCACCATTACGGATGACCAAGGCTTGCTAAAAACAAATCCATAACATAATGAGGAACAATAATTGAATTCAGATTTCAGACATGTTGTTAGACCATTTCTATTACCTGAGGTACGAGATTCTTGAAGGAGTCCATGATCTTCGAGCTCTTAGCATCTTGATAGTATGAGAAGCAACCAGTGATCATAACCACTGCAGATAACACAACACCCAGGTACAACTAAAAGATAGTGAGACAGAAACAGAGATCAATCACCTTTGCATATTACATGCTTCCAATCTTTTTTTTTATGTTAAATATATAACTATAATTACGTTATCATTTGCTGGTTCATCTTCTGAAGCAGCTAGAATTCCATATGCCAGGAAACAAAGAATAGCTCCAATCCACAGAAGAGTGGAGAATCCACCAAAGAGCTGCTTGCAGAATTTCACCCATTCTGGGGTGGTAGGAGGGGGGGTCAGAGCATTGGGTCCATCACGTGCAAGAATCTCTTTTGCACGCTCAGAGGTCAATCCCTAGTAAGCAAAATATATAGTTAAATCCAAAACGTACCCAAATACAGAAGAAAAACAAGCTGACAGGAACTCTTAGTGATATTCTCGTGGTGTCACAATTACAAACAAAAATATCTAAACAAAAGCCTTACCCTAGTGAGATCAGTGTCATATTTCCTGTTAAGCTCTTCCAGCGTCAGCCTATGATCTTCCTATAAAGATTTTATATTTGAAAAAAGAATTAGTGAAAATAATTTATACTCATGTTTTGACCAAAAGGTTTCATACATGTGCAAGAAACTGACTCACCAAGTCCACTTCCTTTTTCAGTTCATCCATATCCTTATCCTTTTCCTTCTTGCCTTTGGGCTTGGACTTCTTGCCACTCTGTTCTGAGGTGGCTGCCAACTCATATTGTTCCCGGCCTTCCTGTGAAAGACCAGAGGCATGCTTAAAATTTGTCCATTACTACAACCATACAATACTAGAGTCATTAAAAGGCCAGTTTCAATGTGTCACAATAAAAAGTGTACAAACACACACTCAATGTAATTTCAGCCAATAATCACTCAATGCAGACCAAACTATAGAATTTGTTCACCTGAAATATTTTAACAATAACCTACAATATTAAAAAGCAGTCATTTATACCACATAGACCCTGATAAGTATACAGCAATTTCTAAACAAATATATAAAGCCAAGTTTACACCAGACACTGACCGCAGTTTCATAAAATTCATAAAAAAAAACCTGACACAATATAAATATATAAATAGTGCCACCATCACCACATCAAACAGAAAAGTGTGTTTTTGTGCCAGGGCTGTAACAGACATTTGTTTTAACAAATAACAAGTGTGTAATAAAAATAGCTGAAGGCTCAGCAGCTGGGCTCAATGTCTGAAACAATTACAACTTTCCTTTTTTAAGGAGTCCAAAAGAAAAAACAACAACAACAAAACAGTCAAATTGAGCAGCTTCAACTTCTGTAGCAATTCAACCCTGAGTCATATCCGAACTGGAGTCATTTGTAAATCTTAATATGCTTTGAGCTCAGAGCAAACTAAAAGAACTAAACTCTTGAGTTTCTCTGTAAATATCTTGTAGGTCAACACATGAATTACTGCTTGTGTCTGCATGTATACATTTAGCAAAGGAGCTGTAAAGCATCAGAGAAATGAAGAACTTAATTTTGAGTTCTCTGAAGCCTGCAGTTATAACCCCCCCCATTTATATATATATATATATATATGCGCTATATTTATCAATCAGTAGGGTTTTTATTATGTCAAGATTAAACTGCACTGCTAACACAAACACCTCTTAAGGTCTTCAATGTTTTAGAGTAGGTCCAAAAATATTTTTATTCCCTTCATTCCCAGCTATAACTGCACAGAAACTCAATTCAATATATATTATATCCAATATACACCCAGTGACTTCAATCTACATCTATGTACTCCTCTATTCCTAAAATACTTACATATAGTTAACTTAAAACTTGAAAATAATCTGTGTGGTTTACTACTTTTTGCTGCATTTCCTCCCAAAAGAGTTTTAGACTAATAGTACTCTTACCATTACTCTTATTCTGTGGAGCTTCTGTCACTAAAACAAATTCCTCATATGCGAAAACGTACCTGGCAATAAAGAGATCTGATTCTGATTCTCTAAATCCATGAACTAGCTCACCAGTACTGATGACTCAATGATCAGGACTTCAAAAAGCACGGTCACTCTGGATCCACATCTCTGCCACATGACATAAATGTAAACCATGGAACAAATTCTTGTTCATATTGTAGCTATACACTTTGTAGATGAACATTTCAGCAGCCAGTAAGAGAAAATGGCTCTTCCAGGCTAGCTGGCTAGACAGTCCAGGAAAAAAACAAATTCCAATTCTCATTGCATTAAAATCAGACTAGATCCAAATGTAAGCCATTCCAAGTCAGAAAAAAACTTTAAAGACCAGTTACATAGCAAGAGACGATCCTGAGTCCCCATAAGATGATTTTACATGTCCCTTGAGCTGCAGACATATTAACTCCTTATTTATAAATGTGAGCACACTTTGTAACTCGTCAATTAGATCTACAACACAGACAGATCTGAAGGGCAGGAGATTCAGTGCATATACAGTTCAGATCAAGGACATAGAACAGAACATTTCTAAATGGCAAACGATAAGTTTACAGCTATTAATAAGAGAATGTGTACTGATTAAGTTGTTTTGTTCGGTAAGGTCACTTCTGATTACTCCTTCTGAACAAAGTGAACTCTGAACACCGGAGAATTTCATGCTCCATTCTGATCTATTTTTTGTTGTCAACTTTTCCCCCTTGAAAGGTCAATTAATAAAAAGGAATTAAAAAAAGGATTTGTTTAAAATGGTTTGTATTCAGTTGAGCTAAAGTTACTGTGAAAGACTGCAGTACATCAGTGTTGGAAGCAGGTCAAAGATTCCTGCAACAAATTATTGTAATATGCTACATATTTGTAATATGAAGCTCT